>NW_015116629.1:0-32173 GCF_001443285.1 Poecilia latipinna | reverse complement strand
ACAACATGTATGGTTAAGCATGCAGAATCCACACAAAGAAGAAGCCAGGATCTTCTTTCACCAGGGGAGCAGTGCCATGAACTGCACCACCACAAAGTTCCCAAACTAAAAAGATTTATGAGAAACAGCATCATACATGCAGTCAAACATGGTGGCAGAACCTGGAATACCTGCAGCAAATCCTAAAACAGAATGTCCGACCCTCAGTTTACGACTATGAAAGGCACTTTGGTTAACTGACTCAGGCTATGTACATATGTACATTACATGACACTTTTTACCAGTAGACCACTTTCTACTAGTGTAGTTCAGGTTGTATGATCCATTTGTTTCAGAAAGTATTACACTTTTTAAACCACACAGCTTTACCGTGTGGAGCAGCTTTTACCATCTTTAGTTTGAGAGTTAAAACTTAAAAAAAGCTACGAAACGTTGCACTAAGTTTCTCTCGAGTGGAAGATCTGTGCCTTTCGTGTTCCAGGTAGTGTTACACATGCATGACTCAGTCTGTCTGTGATGTTGAACCCAGAGGTGTGTGTCATTCCACCAAATCTAGGAAGCTGACAACTTCCAAGGAGAGGTGAGAGGGCATTCTGTGGAGGCAAAGCAACAACTACAGCTTACACTGGGGGATGAATCATCAGCTGTGACAAAAAGCCCATAAACTCTGTGCTGGTTGAGTCTCAGGATGAGTCAGTGAGTTTCATTATGAGGAATTCTATGATGGCAGAGGCTTCAGGATATAACTATAACTTAACACCCTTCAGTTTTTACCTTGTGTAGCCACTTTAAGACAAATCAGGACGAAAGAGTGACGTTAGTAACTTTGACACTAATGTCTTCAACTACCATCCGAACAGAGAAAGCAGATGTCAGATTATCCTACCAAAGCAAGATGAAAATAATTTATATTCTAAACCAACTGATCTGATGTTTCTTGTTCTCCTCTCAGCTCCTGTGCACGGTGGTGGCTGACATCTCAGCCCGAGCTTTGACCACATCCACCGCAGACGACCAGCCCCTCCTCTCTCCACGCCACTATCAGCACACAGACCGGGACTCTGGCACCCAGCTGGTCTGTGACAAGTGCCCAGCAGGCACCTACGTCTCCGTCCACTGCTCTCCGACAACAGTGAGGGAGTGCAGCCCCTGCCCCAGTGGCACCTTCACACGGGGCGAGAACGGCGTCCAGCAATGCCACCGCTGTCGGGCTCCGTGTCCCGCAGGCTTCATCGAGAAGGCGCCGTGCATGGCCACCCAGGACCGAGTCTGCACCTGTCCGCCCAACACATTCCTGTTGAAGAGCGGTGGTCTGGAGTGCAAGCCCCACTCCCTGTGCCCACCCGGGACCCGGGTGAAAAGGCGCGGCAACGAAAAGGAAGACGTTCTCTGCAAGCCGTGCACGAAGGGCACGTTTTCTCAGGTGGAATCCAGCGCCATGAGTTGCAGAAATCACACAGACTGCAAAGCTCTGGCAAGGCTGCTGTTGACACCAGGGACAAGACAAACGGATAACGTGTGTGGACCCCCTTCTGCCACTTTGTCATCTGTCCCCCCGACCACTCCACTGGGGCCTGCACAGGCTGTGTTTGTTCAGGAGACGATGATGTCATCGGTCTCCCCATCATTGAATGGGCATGAACGTAAAGGTGAGGCGGCCATCATGCACTTCTCTTTTGTTGAGAAGAATTCCTATTCAGATTAACTTCCTGTTTTTTTTTGTTGTTGTTTTTTTGTTTTTTTTGTCTCAGTAAAATCAAATCCCTAGAGGAGAAATGACATGAAACATAAGTGACTGCATTTGCTAAGAAAACTTGTTTGAAGAATTAAAAGTGTGGAAGTTTTAAGGTTCACTTACCACTAAGAAAATGACCACAAACAGTGGAGTGTTTTAGTTCAAAGCCTATTTATGTTAAAATGGCCCAGTCAAAGTCTAAACCTGAAAATGAAAAACTGCAACGAGACTTGGAAATAGACTCTTGCGTATTCTCTACATAATCGTTGGCTGACATGAAGCTATTTTGAAAAGAAAAACCTTCCGTGTCCAAATGTGAACCAGTAGCGACATTCCAGCAAGTGCCGACAGCTGTTGCTGGAGTTAAAGCTGACTTTACAAAGTCTTGACTTAGGAAGGGCTTCATAAAAATGTATGTCACATTTTTGTTAGTAAAAAAAAGCTTAATACTATAATACTATGTGTGAGCTAATTTGCTATTACATAAAATCCCAGCAAAGCACATTGAGGCCTGTTGTTGCACATGAAGAAATGTGGAAACATTTTGAAAACTGTTACATGGCTGCAGGTTATGTATTTTTTTGAAGTGCTGCATCCTCATTGCACAAATGCCCCCCCCCACCCCTCCACTGTCTCATCCAGGCTAGAATTCTCATAGGTGGGATATCTGTTGGCACGGAAACAGCAGGCTGCCCCTGTATGCCAGGAATGATTGCATTTTCAAGGGGACTCAAGGTTGTTTCTGTCCTCTTGTTTCATCTTTCTTCTTTTCTTTTTCTCCTGTTGGTAGAGAAAAAACCCTCGGTAGTTCCCCTACATTTTCCCGTTGGTTTGCCGGACTCGTCATGTCCTTACCCGTTCTTACGTCATGCTCGTCTGAGCCAGCCAAGCAGTCATTTCTCAGAATCAACCATCCATAACTAGCATACCTCTCCTCCACTAAACCCCCCACAGCCATAATACTGTCACTGCTGTTTGTGTTGGCAGGGGATCGATGGCCTTTGAGCCAGTTAATTTGACACCGTCTGAGCTGTTAGAACCATGGGGGGGGATTGGTGGGGGCTGTTAGCTTACACCTGCTATTTACCGATGGTAGAGGAGGGGGTGGGTGGTCACCCTCATTCAGAAAGGAGAGGAAGATTAGATTGAGTTGTAAAGTTTCTGTAGAGGAAGTCAGTTTGTTCCTTTTTTTTTCTATAACTCAGATAATTGGAGGTTACATCACACATCTCCTAGCAACCAGAAATGTTCAGCAGAGATGTTACATTGATTGTTATATCCACCTTACACAGTGTGGGCTGCAGGCTTTTCCAGGCCCTTTAAGCCAGAGCCGAGACTTTAACTTGGTGATTTCAATTCATTAAATACATGGAATTTAACACGGAAAATTTTTTAAATGCAATTTGGTCGTTTACGTACAAAAGCCCAGAGGAGGAACCTTTGTATTGTGTTTCTGGTACGCCTGTAAATCTAACGCACAAGCAACATTTGCAAACAACACTGACGGACGACAAAGCTGCTTCTCTTGGCCTTCTGGAGGTTAACAATATTTTCAAAAAACAATCTGATTGGACTCTGGAAATGTTGTGCTAAAAACAATTAGCTTATCAGTGAATCTTTTGTAGCTTAAAATAGTGTTAGAACAAGTAAAAGTCGAAACATGATTGGTGCCTCCAACGTCCTGTCTGTCTAAATAATCAGCTCCAGTAACATTAAAAAAACCAAAGTATGCAGTTGATTTTTCAGTATTAAAGTTTAATACTGAAAAATCAACTGTAATTTTCATAGTGGCAGATTAAAGAAAAGTAAGAAAGAAAAAGATATGCGCTTTGGCCGCTCCAAATTAAATTGTTGATGAGATTTGTTTGTTCAACCCATCATAGATGAATTTATTAGATTGATTTACTGCTTAAATATATATCCAAGCTGATCTTTTTACACTATAGAATGATTATGCAACTAACTTCCATAACTTTTAAAAACTTGCATTAGATGCATTTTAAATGAATTTTCTCTAGTCCACTTGGAGTCAAACTGTTATATACATGACACTTTCAGTCACATTTAGACATATGTACATGCTCAGCATGTACGCTTCTGCCTGTCAACTATAAATGCCCGCAGCATAACAAATAACTCATGATAATAATAATAGCAATACATCAATACCAAGCCAAAGGTATTTTTTATTGACATATTTATGTGGTTAGCCCTGAAAACTAATTGGATTACTGTCAGTAGACTCAATTTGGACTAAAAGCTCTTAGCTTTGTCCTTTGAGACTCATAAATCTGGAGCCAAGCAGTTGTCCAATAAATAGAAATTACTTAGTTTTACACTGCTGGCACAATTAATGCAAAGTTCTCCATTATGGGACATCTGCCACACTGGTTTTCACTTCAACTTCTTTTGATTGAGTTGATACTTTTTTTCTTACAGTTTTTGGTTAGGAAGATAATCAAGCCACATAACCTGTCATACATTTGACAGCTACATATTCAGAAGCGTGTATGTATAAAGCCAAAGACTCTGAAATGCCCCAACACCTTCTGTTTCCCTGTGTTTGTCACTGAGCGCTTTCTCTCCCTGCTTTAGAGTTCTGGTCAAAATGTCACTTTTAATTTATGGATTAGAGTCACACCTGGGCAATGTTCTGCTGATGAGAGGATAAATAGGATTATTACACATCTGAATGACAATTTAGAGATTATGCAACTCAGCTCCCATCATCATTAGGGGTGCTGAAGCACAGAAAGCAGCAGGGAGGTGCTGGAGATTGCATCGATAATCAATGGCAGGAAGTGACGCACTGACATTGACAAACCACTTTTTCTTTTCCATGCCTGGAGAACACTAACTCTGCAGCTGTTGTTAGTGTTGGGTGCAACACACCACCCTAACTGCCCCTCACCTAACTGATGAGTCCAGCACTGACTGTGAAGTGTCGGTCAGGACGACTTTTCAAACTGTTCCTTCGGCTGAGTCGAATCCTGATTAGGTGTCCCCTGGCTTCAATTTAATCAACAAGCAGACTGTGGTGTGAGCAATTTTGGACTTCATCTGCTGTGTGATTACCAGCCGGGGCACATTGGGGCTGGAGCAAAGCAGTGGGAGCAGACAGAGATTAAGGGTCCTTGCAGTCCAGGGAACCCAGCTGCAGCTTGATGGTTCATATTTTGTGTGACGCGTGTGTTTTGTTGTCTCCAAATTTAACTTCTGGGGACAAGCTAATTGGCATTACAGTTATCTTTTTCTTTTTTTTAGTTTTTTACTCTGCAGTGATGGTACAAATTTGAAATCATTCTCTTGCAAAGCCTGAAATGTACACTCAGTAGCCACAGGGTATCATCCTGCCGCACTAAAGGAACTCAATGCATTGATGCACCTCAATTCGAACATCAGAACGAAAAAAAAAGAGGTTTCAATTGACTCAATGTGGCATAGTTTCCTGCTTTGAGGAGACGATGAGCAAAATTTGTTTAAATAGCAGAAAGACAGCAGTAGTTTAAATGACCACTATTGAAACCAAGCTATGTGGAACCATCTCTGAACATACAATATGTAGACCTTTTGAAGCAAGTTGCAACTTGCACCGGTTAATTTTAGGAGCTTGGGGCAAAAAAATAATAATCAGGCTTCCCAAAACTGGACAACAGGAGATTGGAAAAAGTTCTTCTTTCTCAATTGTTGCTAAGGGTTGCTTTATACCAATCAAACGTCACTTAAGCACAACACCCTACCTGAGTATTTTTATTAACCTGTAGAGTGACACCTTTTCCTGATTAAGTATCAGATATTTCTCCATAGCAGTGGTCTCAAACTCCAGTCCTCAAAGGCTGGTGTCCTGCAACCTCTAGATGTCTCTCTTCTTTTAAGTTTTATTTGTGGTTGACAAAGTTACTTAAGTGCATATACTGCCACTTACTGGACTGGAGTGAAGATGTTCTACACACTGGAATTAAATGGCTGAACTGTGTCACTAGCATGAAGCCAAGCTCTACAGAGCTCTGCTAATGAGCTAATATTGATACCAGCTGGGCTGAAAAGTTGAAAGACACAACTTTTGGAGTTTGAGACCACTGCTCTACAGTCATGTCAGCTAATTGATATCCTCAAAAAATCTAATTAAATTCACTCAATTGGACATATGCTTAACCTAGTCTATTAAAACATAAGATATCGCTATGGAACCCTGATCCATGCGAGCAATCGATGATAACCAAGAGTAAGTTCTATCCAGCACCAGCAGTCTTCCCCTATTGATTGTTTCATTTTTTTTGGGTTACTTTTTTATAAAATATGGCGCTAACCATCTCAACACCTCAGAAGTAGTAGGCTCTTCCTAAGTAAATGCTGCACACAGATAAAGGAGAAAAGAAGCTACCACTGGTTACCATGCTAGTATCCCAGATTGTTTGCTTGGATGAGGATTTCCTCCTGTAATACCTTCTGTTTTCATGATCAGGGCGAGCATATTTCAAATTGAGTGAATTTAATTCCCTATTTCTGTGTCTCTGTTGCTTCTTATCTCTTGTGTACCAGCTCTGTGTTCCTTTTCCTCATCTTATTACTATATCTTTGTCTCCATCAAATCCATTGTCAAACATCACAGATCCCTTGAGCCAGTCAGCAGCCATTCAACTGAGGAAAACTGTAGGCGGGGAAGACGGAGGAGTGGAGTTAATGCTTACCCATTCTGGCGTCCCCACCCCACCAAATCAGGAAGCGTCATGGACTCCCTTGTCAGTGGCTCGAAAGCAAGCCATGGATCTCAAGCAAGAATTGGGCAAGTCTGATGCTGATCCTGAGCCTGGGGCAAATAAACCAAGAATGGAGGGTCCAGTAGGCCCAGAAGTAGTTAGGGTTGGAACAAGCATCAGTAACGTGGTTAACTCGGGGAATGCGGGTGAAGCCTCCAACTACTACAGGCCCAACCGCAGAGGGTCACCAAGGCCGACCATGCACGATCATTTTGACATCAACGAGCACCTGCCCTGGATGATAGTTCTGTTGCTCCTGCTGGTGCTGGTCGTGATCGTGGTGTGCAGCGTCAAGAGGAGCTCTCGGGTGCTGAAGAAGGGCCCCATGCAGGACCCAAGCAGCATCATGGAGAAGGCAATTCACAAGAAGACATCTGGGACTCCAACACAGGTCAGAGAGAAGTGGATCTACTACTACTCCAATGGCCAAGGTAAGCTTGTGACTTCTTCTTTGAGTTTTAGCATTTAGCCTACTGCTTTAACTCTGATGGGTTACTTTTTAGCCATGTATAAATATCTATGTATATGTGTGCCAAACACGGAACAGGTACAAGTAGTTCCCTTTCACATAGTTGGTGCTGATGATGGATAGGAACATGTCTAACAAGTATCAACCACTCCATAGTTGGGACGTTCTCGGAATCTCACCAGTGATGCCTTAATCTGCTTCACAGTTTTAGCTTTCATGAATAAATATTGAATTCTTGCGGCACACTCGCGGTTCCACTCAAGGGTCACGACATGCATCTGCTGATGTGGAACCATCTGTTGATGTGTTTGAACTGCTGTTAGCTTCTAATCCAATCAATTGTACCCCTGAGCACATGTTGTGCAGGGCGGTGGTTACACAAATGAGGACATGACCCTGTTGTACCACCCTTCTGTTGCTGTCCTCTCTCAATGTCTACACGCAGGTTCACTTCCAGATCTCAGTTCTCAAATTTCACCTTAGCATGAACTTTCTTTTCTGCTTCCGTCACCTTCATATCGGTCCTCTTACTCTTTTCTTTTATAAAGAGGTGACCCAAAACTAAGGGACACCTCTCGGTTAATACACTCAGGTTTCCCCTTTGAAAGTTAGTGTGTATGGATGTGTGCGTGTGTGTGTAAGTGTTTGTTGTAGAGATGAAGCTGAGCCACCCGCCTCTCTCACATTGTGCTCCCTCAGTGACAGCCCACAGAGAACTGGAATAATCTGGTTTCAGCTGAACCAGGGTAGTTGTTTGGTTGGCAAGGCACATTATTGGGTCGATCGGGTCTCTTACGGGACAACAAAGAGATATATGGAGAGAAAGCAATGAGGAGAGTACACCAAACAGTACGGTGGCGTGTGTCAGTGTGAGTGTTATTGATGTATGTCAATGAAATTATGTTTCCTTGCTGTAGTTTTGCTTTGCAAGAAGATGTATAAAATTTGAAAAAAAAAAAAAAGACCCAACCAAACACAGTGATAAGAGGACTTCGGTTCCGGTCTTGTGTCTGCTGTGCTGATTGTGTTCAATGGTTTAGAGTTGCTTCTATAGTGCACTGTCAAAATATATGCACAAACCACAAATTTTACCGTCTTCACATTTTATGTGATGGACAAAGTAAAGCATATGTTCGCAGCAGTAGGAAAGTCACATACTCTTGAAAATTTGTTCAAATTAATTCACTTAGCCAGGTCTTTATAAAAACGAATATCTCTGTGACATTGTTTACAATATTATTATTGTTTGAAATAACATCATACACATGGGACCGGCTTCAGAAAAGTTTTCAGTTGCACAAATCCGCCCTTGAACATTGTTTTAAACATGCCAAACCCATAGGGGGCAGCGTAGCACAAAGCTAAAACCTACACCAGCCAATCAGAGTGCTTCAAAACAACAACAACTTCCTGTCAGGAATTAAACATGGTGCCAGGAGGCTCATTTGCGTCGACAGATATGTAGGTTTAACTACTTTTAAATAGCATTTTAGACAATATAGTTATTAAAACACGTGAACTGGGAATCATGCCAAAGCAATAAAGTGAATAAATACAGATTTTTCTCAAATGTAGATGTGGCTGGGTGTGGACATGGCAATATAATAAAAGGAAGTTGACTAATGTCTGAAACACTTTTGAGATTTTTATTTTAAAAATCTATTTAATACACGTTTTCCATTTCACTTCTCAATCAAGCAACAATCTATGTTAGTCTACCTTTTCCAATAGCGATAAAATATGTTGTGTAAAATAGGAAAAAAAATCTGTAAAAATATCAAAAGTACCAAAACCCTTGCAAAGTATCGATCAGTAATATTGAAAGTGTGACCTGATGAAATGTGTTTGTGTCACAATGAAAACTGAGTATTAGCAAAGGAAAAGCTTTGGAGGAATTGTTTTCCACCTCAACCTTTCTCTTTATTGCACTCGTGTGTTTTCCCGATGTGTGTTCTCTCCTGATGAGTAATGCCGTGCCCATATGCATGCACTTATGTGGAGCTATATGTATGCACATGCAACTCAAACAGCTAGTTTACGCTGCTATTTACTCTCTGGAACATAAAACGAAACTGCTTCTTAATCCTTCCAAGGTGCGTGGCTGGCTCCCCTTGAAGGTTGTAATCCACCTTTACTAGAGCAGTTAAAGCAGTCGGGCAATAAAGGCGAAAAGAAGGGGAAATGTTCAAGCATGGATCACACACATGCACCGCTTGGCATTCGCTCAGAGCCGGCCAGGAAATGGTGAAAAATGCTACTTCTCCACAGTAAGGCCAGGCAGGGCTTTCCGGGGCCCCGGGCCAGGTTTGTGTTGCTCTGGTGAGGGTGGAGCCGTCACACAAAAGGAATCACAAAAATGTCTCATAAAGGTTACATTCAAGACGTTTACAAGCCCTGAAACTTTTGAACATTTTCCCTCAACTAAACTCTACGATATGTTAATTTCCTCTGTGTACCTTCCTTATTGTAGCTATATAGTAATAAAAAAGAACATTAATGTTGTCATTTGATTCTCCTCGGGTGTATCTTGAGGCTCCATAGCAACTGGACGAGTGTAGCCATCTAATGCAGAATCTGTTTGGTTGATGATTGATTAAAAGGTAGTCGCATGAAGTTAGATTTTCAAATTATATTCAAAATCACTTTTGTAAACGTTTTTGCTCAATTAACTCGTTATGTGCTTTACTGAAGGGATAGTACTTACGGGTTTTTGATTTGAACAAAAATGAAATTTTGCAACAAATTGATTATATTTGACACTTTATTTTGACCCCAAATCACAACTATCCTTGATTTCCAAACTTTTTTAGACATTGTGATAAACACTGAACAAATTATCTTCGGCAAATTTGATAACCTACTGAACTTGTAACAGCCCTGGCTATCTTGCTAACATGAATGAAAAAAAAGTGATAAAAATAATAATTTGAGTGTGTTTATGGTTGAGTGAAAATTCTGAAAATTCAAAGCCAAATAAAGGCTGGTTTAAGTGGCCAATGGCAATTGCAGTGTAACTACAGATACTGATGGTCATTTAATACGTGGTGTTGTTAATCCAAAGTGCATTGACGTTTGTGTCGCTCTATGTTGTCACGGGAACCATGTAGTTTTCTAGCAACCACTATGTCTGCATATCATTCAGGTGTAGTACAACAGCCTCACCTGAGTGTTTTTCTTGAAAGTAGGATGTGTTCAAACACCAGATGGGAAACTGCTCTGTGCTGGTATAGCATTTTATCAAGTCCATAGGACTCCAAAGCTCATTGACCCATTCATACACATTCACACACCTATGGTGGTAAGCTACTGTTTAGCCACAGCTGCTCTTAGACAGTCTGACAGAAGGGAGGCTCCCGTACAATCAGCATCACCGGATCCTCTAATCACCACCAGCAGGCAAGGCGGGTGAAGTGTCTTTCACCTGTTATTCCTTCTGATGCCCATTATAGTTTCGCCAGAACCCTGGGTGTGTAAACATTGGTCCTGAATGAACTATTCCTTCTGGGTCTTTGCTAGAGAACGCATTTCACATCTTACTTTATGAAAAACACCAGCGGTGTTCGAGGTAGCAGATTAATCCTGGAAGTAAAACTCAGCACAGAGGCACCGTCATACCCTTAGGAGAAGATCAGGTGGGTGTGGTCTTGAGCTGTGTTATTTAAGGCATACAGTTCCAAAGAAAGATATGGAGGGAAACGTGAAGAAAAACAACATTGTACCTGCCCACCATCCTTCCTTGTTAAACATCCACACCTTTAATAATGCCAAGTTCCACATCCAAAGCCAGCGGGGAGCCATGTGTTTGACTACGCGGCTGTGTGCAGTAGCAGGGTGGGCTGGGGTAGCCTGGGACTGATTGCGAAGAGCAGAATTTGAGGGGGTTGTTGCCTGGTTGGAGTTTCGCAGCGCCTGCTGTGCTACCACACAGCTGCACACACATTTCATCAATTTAGTTTTGTGTGTTCCTGAATTAACGGGAGAGGACTATGTCGTGAATAATTCAACTGAATGGTATTTGTTAAGATGCTGACGCCCTGCTTCAAGTCCTGCTACAGACTAGTATGGGGTACGGAGCTGAGGCATCGTTTTGGGTCTGTTTATGTCAGTGTGGGGTTTGAAAAGTTAAAATGTGCTTAAAAAACACTATTTCTGGATAAAAGTCTGTTAATTTGTTTAAAAAGTAGTAGTAACTATACAAAAATGGTGATATAAGTAATTATTAAATACATAGATTGGTACATTAGCAATTTAGCTTGGCATGGTTAGCATGAAGTAGAGACTTTGATTGGGCATGCAAATTTTAGCATGCCCAATCAAAGTCTCTACCTCATGCTAAATTGCTAATGTTGTTAAAATTTTGCAAAACAAAACAAACTTGGCGTGGTTCCACCTACTGGTTTAGACCAAATGCTATGCTACGCAAAGATCTAAACATCTGACATCTAAACATGTCAGATGTTTAGATTATGCGTGGCTGTAATAAACAGGAAGTAGGTTAGCATGGACTTAGCCTGGTCATCGCCTTCTGTACGCAAGTCTGCTCAATTTTAATCTCACTTCCCATCTGGTAGAATTCCAACCGGAAAAGTTGAAGAACAGAAGGAGTTGTGAACGGTGACGTTGATTTTCATTCCTGTTATAGAATTTTATTCTACCTCTAGTTTAAGCAATGACAGTGCAGGAAGTGGATGGCCATGATTCCTAATATAAAATGAATTTGTTCAGGTTGACTCTTCTCTCCTTGTGGTGGAGGACAGTTGTTTGCAGCTTAGATGATTTCCTGAAAGCTTCTTGTTGTCAAACTGATGCAAACTGATGCATTACGTACACCACGGGCAAACGTTAGTGAGTGGCTAAAATAAAACCAGGCTAGCATGGAATGTGTTGCTATCGGGAAAGTTGTAACTGTTATGTCACGTCAACTAATATCGGTGTGGTTACTTGCTGTTCGCAGATGTAGAAAAAGAAATTTTAATGCTCTCCAACAGCGGAAACAGCTGGTAGGTCATGTGAGGTAAATGTTGCTACATCAGAATGTATTTTCTCTTCCGGAAAAGCCAAAAGCCACCACATGCCAGCGTAAAAGACTTTGTTGCAAAATTGAGAAGGTTTTTTCGAATTCTACTGTTTCCATCAAGCTTTCCTAATACGATACTTCAAAAATGTTTCTAAACAGCACTGATAGAAACACATTTAGTGACTCTCACACTGACGTTTTTGCTGTTGCTGTTAGGTTTCTGTGTCCACTTTGCCCTCGACGACCTGTTTTTCTTCCAAACCTCCAGTGAGATTTGATGCATCTTCTATCACAATAATCTGAAACATCTTATCTGCTCATGCCACTGTGAAAGAAAACAACAGATGCTACTGCCAAAAGCCAAAAAATGTGTACCGCCAAGTAGGATGAGTAACATTTTTGCACATTTATGAGTCAAGCGTCGATCTTGAGACCTATGTGTTATTCAGTGCAACAAATATGACAAGATCTGTCTAATTAAGTGCTTCTCATGCGAAAATCACATTTGCTTCGTCGACACACTATTGGATCACTCAGGTTGTCCCATTTAGGCATCCATTTATCACCGTAAACGGCAGATTCTCCATACAGTTAACACACAAACACATTATTCAGCACAAGCCTCAACTAAACTCAGTTTTCCTACTTACCAAACTAACACATCTGCAGTCTGACACACTGAATTTTCACGTGACTTATATAGGTCATTTAAATGAGTCCAGCTTGCTGTAGCTAGTGAAGTATGCGGAACAGGGGGGGATTTCTTTTTTGCCGCAGTGTGTGGAGGCCAGTGAGGCAGATATGACTCGACAGGCTCTCTGCCCAAAAGGCCGGCACGCGAGCTCCTCTGACCCGATGAAATATCAGCAGTATCATCTGGAGCAGAAGTAGTGGAGTGTGTGTTGCTGTGTGTGCTTTAGCTTGAAGCCATCTGGGACATAGATACACTGCTTATTGAGGTCAAATAAAACGGATGATATTGTTGAATTCTTGTAAATCATTAGTTCTGTGCATTTTTGTTTCTTCTTTGCAACAACTCAGGAATATAGTTTAGCTAGTTTGGGACCTAAATCTGTAATTTATGTTTATATTTGGAACAGTTGTGATTTCATTTGGTTTTAAGGTGATTCTTCTAAAATGTTTTTGAGCGTTTTGGGAATCAGATTAAGTGAACTTTGCTTACATCTGAGTTGTAAGAAATTATCGGTTAATGTGGGTCTTCAGTTTGGCAAGATAAAACTGGCATATGATGTTTAAAGAATCAGGTCAAATCCAATCGAACTTTAGTTTGTTTGCCTAGGTATGAATTTTTGTTTGTTTGTTTGTTTGTTTGGGGAGGTATGAATGTCCAATCGAACTGTGATGTGGACCAAAAACGTAAACTCTGGTACAAACCTCGGTATCGGTTCGGTTACAGGGAACTCCAGCACGGGTCGCAAGAAATAGCTCGTGATCTTTTACTAATGACAAAAGAGAAATCCTACAACCACTAAAATCTGATGCCACTCCATTTTTGTTTACATTTTGTGAAGAATGAAGTTGCACTCTGTGTCTTCTTCAGAGGTTCTGAGGTCATTCTTTTCAGTAGTTTTTGGTGCAGCGCCACCACAGGCCAGAAGGTGGAACAGCTTTTTTAAAGTCTTTGTCTTGTTTGACGCAGTGCAGTGTGAAAACGAACAGCAGCAACCGAAATCAGTTCAATTCTGGTCCCCAATCGAAGCGAGTCCAATGAGTATCTGGTGTAAAAACAGCCAGGAACAAACCACCTGTTGCCACCCACGGCCTTTTCTTGGAATATTTTTGTTTTGCCACATAAAAGACCGTGACAGCTTAAACCTGGGTTAAATCTTGATGCTAAAGCTAGATTTGAGCTGAGGAAAAACAGTCTTGGATGTATTTTTTGGTTGCCTCTCTAAACTTACATACCTCACATATACATAAAGACTTCCCTCTTGATTTTTGCGTTCATTAATTTCTGTGTTCATACAGTTAGGACATACATGTGATTCCTCATATGTGTCACACCCTGAGTCACGACTACGAGCTTACAGCAGTCTGATCTCTCCTCTCTAGTCTGAGCGCCTCATCCTGGATTTATGCACTTATCATGTTTGCTGCCGCAGACGGTAATCAGGGATCAACTTGATGCTCATCAAAACTGGAGAAACGCCGTGCCGTGTTGAGCCTTTCTGGATGAAATGTGTTTTCAATGAATACACAGCATTTCTTCTTCCTCGTAGGCGAGCAGCCACATCTAAACCCCGCACCAGGAAGTGCGACGCACCGTGGAGACGTGCTGTCTGGCAATCTAATGGCCAGCTCTGGGTTTGGTGGTTGCCAGAAACATAGTGTTTGTTTTCAGGGTGTGCAAGTACGGTGGGTGTGTGTGTGGCTGCGTTTTGTCCGGCAGCATATCAATTTCAGTTCAGACAATTTTATTCTCTGGTCGGATGATTTAGCGATGGCCCGTTCCTGTACCAGACCGCACACAGACAGAGGAGCTCAATTTTATGGAATAAGACACAGTATCTGTCTCATGCCATTCTGTCATGACATATTTACAGCTTCAACAGATATGTGAAAAAATATGTTGTATCAATGTGACATCCTGCAGCTTTAAATGTATTTTCTTAACCTGAAAATATGTCTTTGTTTAATAAGGTTAACAGAATCCCTGTAATCTTGGCTAATAACTAACCACCCAGATGTCGAAGTTAAATAAAACAAAGGGAGCTTCAGATAAGCAAGAATTTGTGTTTCCAGCACCTGGATGACAGGTTTTGAGGAAGTTCCAACCTGAGGAGACGGAGAAAGGTTTCAGGGTTTTTGGACTCAGTCGGCTTTTATCTGACAGTTTGTAGATAGCAAAGGGGAAGACGGAGACAGGGAGGACACACAGCTTATGGACTCTGCTGGGAGTTGAACCTTAGATATCACCGTAGTGGAATGATAACCTCTGCGTACGGTGGGAAATTGCTTGTACTTGTCTAGTTTCTGCCACTTTCTGCATTGCTGGTTGGTTGAATAACAACAACGGAGCAAATACAACACTCCTTTCTGTCAAAGCCACACATTTCAAAACGAGACATTCCTTACGTTAAATAAAGACAATCACACACGTAGCACGTGAACAGCTTATTTTCATCCGTCCGCATACGACCTTTGACCTAATGTGCTCGCTGTAGACGGAGCACAATGAGCTCATGTTTCTGCCGTCAACGGGCCTCGGTTCCCGTAACGGCGCGTGTTGAGATCTCAAGGAAGAAAGAACACATTCTTGTGAAAAGCGCTTCGAATTAATAAACCTTGACTTGGTTCTGAGAATGCCAGGCTTTCATCCTGGTAACTATGTCTCAAAATGGTCAGAAGTCCAGCTGAACAGTTCTCACAGTCTTTCTCTTCGCAACTGAAACAACAGTGTATCAAAATATTGATCCCTTTTTTTTTCTTGTGAAAGCAAGAAAAAGTGGTTTGACAGCTTTCTGCTGAAGCCGCGTCTTCTGTGGTGCAAAATGTTGCATTTTACACTGGAGTATGGATGACCCATAGAAGAAATATCTCAGTTTTACCAGCAATCTACCAGGATACCCTTGTCCATGTTGCGATTCAAAATAAATAGCTGATGCATGAAAACAAAAAGCTGAGTTAGAGTTGGCGTTAAATGACTTCCTCAAAATGTAAAAGTGAATTGAATCGTTGTTGAGTCAGCGTTTCAAACTTGCAGATTGTGAGATTTATTGGAACTAAAGTGCCAAGACAAGTTTATTTGTGTAGCACATTTCAGCAACCAGGCAATTCAAAGTGCTCTTTACATGACAGCATGGTACAGGCATAATAAAGAAAAGTAATGAAATGTTGGAATACAGACTAAAATTAATGATGTCTGAGTTATTACTAGTCAAAGGCAACGCTTGATTTAAAGGAACTCTGTGTTTTCAGCATTTATGTCATTTTCTGGAAGTTTGCTCCACATTAGAGGAGCATAAAAACTTAATGGTTGTTCTCCATGTTTGGTTCTGATTCGGATTTGATGATTTATGTACCAGCAGAAGTATTTTAAAGTCTGTTCTCTGAGCTCCAGGGAGCCAGTGGAAGGACTTTAGAACTGGGGCGATGAGCTGTTTTCCTAGTTTTAGAGCAACAGTGTTCTGGAGCAACTTAATTTGTAATTTACCCTTTTTACGCAGATCTGTGAAAACACTGCTGCAGTAATCAATGTGACTAAGGTGAAACACATTGATGAATCTCTTTAGCTCTCGCTGAGACATTAGTCCTTTGATCCTACAAAATGTTTTTCTGGTGATAGAAGGCCGACTTTGTTACTGTCTTTATGTGAGTCTGAAGGTTGAGGTCTGAGTTCATCACTACGCCCAGATTTCATTCTGATCACTAGATCAGAGTCCTGATTGCTCCCTTTTACTCCAAAGACAATAACTTCATTTTTGTTTCTGTTCAGCTGGAGAAAGTTATGGCACATCCACACATTTATTTGTTCTAAGCATCTGTTCAGTGCTTCAAAGGGTTAATCGTCACGTGGTGACATTGAGATGCATGGCTGTATATAATCTGCATGGTTATGATAACCTATTTTATGATATGCTATAATCTGAAATAGAGTGAACTTGTATATATCAAATAGAAAGGACCCCAGGATGGGACCTTGCGGTACTCCATATGTGATTTTTATCACATTTTATGAAAAGTTGGCAGACCAACCTTCAGATAATGTAAACATATAAGCATGGAGTTACATAACTCACTCTGACCCCTGCATGTCTGTCTTGTACCCTTGTCTAAACTCATGAATTGTCTCCCAGCCCAAGCTGAGATGGACTGATGTCACTTGGCTGGTTGTTCCAGGCTCCACAAAGCAGCCTCAGTCTCATTGAAGACATTACACAATTCTGTACCAGTTCACTGACCTTCAAAAAGATAGAGTGCCAGTTTAGATGTTTTCAATGGGCAGCTGGTTCTGAAACTCTTGTCACAAATCCACTTTCTGTCCTGTTCTATCTTTGTAGGTCATTTACAGAGAGCAGCCATGTATTTCTTACACATTTAAGATCCAGTAAATTGTCATTGTAGGAACTTTTACATCCATTAATGGGTCATTCTTTCAACACGTGTCCATCTGTATGTGCTTCTGCTCAGGCGTGGACATCCTGAAGTTGGTGGCGGCCCAGGTGGGCAACCAGTGGGTGGACATCTATCAGTCTCTGGCCAACGCCACCGAACGTGAGGTGGCCGCCTTCTCAAATGGCTACTCCTCCGATCACGAGCGAGCGTACGCCGCGCTGCAGCACTGGACCATCCGAGACAGCGGGGCCAACCTGGCCAAGCTGATCAACGCCCTGCACCGGCTGCGCCGCATCGACGTGGTGGAGAAGATCCGCTGTGTCATGGAGGACAACCCGCAGGTATGCTTCTGTGCGCATTCCACCTCCACCCTGACTCGAAACGCTCCAAACCAGTTTGTTCTGGATGTCGGAAGAAAAAAAACAAAAAACAATATGTGTGACCTTTGCTCGTATCAGGTTTTTTCCATTAAGGGCTCTATCAACATCAGGCGCACATGTTCTGGTACACACTGTTCTCCGCATGTCTGTTTTACTGAAATCTAATCTGGGAGGCAAGATTTCTCTGATTTTTCCCTCTGAAGCCAGTCCCGGAGGCTCAGCTGCATTCCCCACATTAAAGTACCACTTCACTTTCAGAAGATGATTTGATGTTTCAGCGCTAATTGCAGCCTGTGTTGCAGCATTCTCCAAAGTTTAGGGGAAAATAAAAAGAGAGATAAGGAGTCTTTAATACGAGTTTGGTTCAGGATTCTATGTGCACATGTTCCGGTAGGACGCCACTTGTTACATGCATACTTTAATAAAACTCGAGGAGTTTTGACCTTGCACTGCAATCCCTTACGGACATTTTGGATCATTCATCACCGTTTACTTAGCTTCTCTCCTTTCCTTTCCTGTCCTTCTGCTCTTGTTTCAACAATTTGTATTGAATCAGTGCTCTTGACCACACTCTCCAAGGTCAGGGCTGCACATTAAGCACACCAGCCAGATTCATGTGTTTTTTCATTTCTGCTTTATTATTATCCGATAACCTCAAGACAAAGAGTGATCCTGCAGAAGGTGCAGGTTATTAAAACTGTGTAGAACGGAACTGGCTGGCAAAAAGGCAGTGAGGTGGTGTGGGTCTTGAACCAACATTGGGAAACTGTCAGTTTAATTCTGGTTTTACTTTTCTCACTGAGAACTTAACCAAGCCTGGTGCGCGGTGCTATATGGCTACCAGAAGAGAAGAGCTAAACAAACTTCTCTACTTTGTTAACATAAGATTCCACGTCACGCAAGAAGATAATAAGTTCCTGAAAACTAAGAATGCACCAAGAGGGAAGTGTGGGCCAATATCAATATCCATGACCAAAATGGCTCTTATGGCTGGTAACTGATATTTATTGATATTGTATATATTACATTCATTTCACTATGCTTTTGACACTTAGAAAAAAACACCCAACCCACTAACCAACCTCATCCTCTCCCCGTCCAGAAACAAACAGCACCAAGATGGAAATAAATAGTTTTATTCATCAGACCGACAGCCATATATTAAAAAATGACTAATATCAGCCGATACCGATGTTATTGCCAATATATCAGTCATCCTACTGAAAACCTTTAGCTAACGTTTTTCAATGCAGATTGTTCTTTGTAGATGCTGTAAAGCTTTAGAAGTATGGCCATTTATCATACCGTTTATCATTTATTGTGATAAATTTCTTATCATGATTAGATTTTGATTTATTGTTGACAGAATACATTGCAACTGATGTTTAAGGACCACTAAAACTGTCCTTATCGTTATTTTTCAGTTTTCTTTACTGTTTTGTCAAAAAAAGTGTATCAATGAAGCAATAAATCTGAAAATATGATTAAATACAGTTATTGTGTGCATTTAAGTGACAAAATCACACTTCAGGTAATTAATGGTTCTTATCATCACTTTAAGTTCATATCGCCCATACATAGTACTAGCTCATTTCGGTCACCTTTTTCTTCACTTCCTGCTCTTGATCATCTAACATAATCTTACCGAGTTATCACCCAAGAAGGTGATTAATGGTTCCATATTTTCTACGAAGTGAATCTGTACATCAGAACCAAGCAGGACATTTTTACCTCTAATGTTCTTTGGTTCGGGGTAACCCCTAACCCTTTCACAAGAAATGAACAATGTTTGTGTTCCTTTTAAAGAAACGACACAAGCCGAGCAGGATCATAGAATATAAATAATTCAACAAATCAGATTCCATCTATATTGAAGCCTTGGTATGTTTTGCACCTGCGAAGATCAGAGGATTTTGTTTAGGTAACCCAACTGTGACATAAAAGTTCATGACTGATGCTAAAGTCATTTAGATTTGTGTCTTTGTAATTTTTTAAAAAATGTTTCTCCTACTTATGCTAATCCAAGAAAAATGAGACAGTCGTCATTTATGGGCTGCTACTGAGGTCATGACCGTTTGATGAACTGCATGTTGGTTCTTAATTCACAATGAATCAGTTGTGCTGCATTTTTGGGAAGTGTGTCAATGCGTCTTCTTACACAACGGAGATATCTGAGGCCGGGTTTTGCTTTGTCATTGTCAGTGGTTTTCCTGCTGCAAAAAAAAAAAAAAAAAATGGAGCGTCAGCCTCCTGGTTGACGTTTCTATTTTTGTCCCCGCTTCACCGTGAGAGCTGAAGCCAGACAGAAGTCGAATGTAATCGCCTCCCTCCTTTCATTTCTGTTTCCGCTCACAGAAAGCCTGGAGGCATTCTGAGAGAGCGGAGCAGCGCCTCAACAGAACATCCAGGCTGTGTGTTCACAGCACTGCAGTGATGCTAAAGTAGTTATGAGCAAGAATCTATGCTTCGGTGGAAAGCATAGACTGTTGTTATGCTTCTTTTTTTGTTTGTTTATTAACCTCGTCTATCAACAGAAACATTGATGAACTGATGTCACAAAAATAGTTACACAGTTAAATATTACTATGAGGTGAGACTTTGGTGTTTTAACCTGTAGTAAGTTTGTGGTTAGCATCCATTAGTTAGCCTACAGTCCATTATTATGCTACACCACCAACAAAATATCACAGTCATGGGTTTAAATGCTTGTATCCTTGTGAGGAAGCATTTCTTTTTTGTGGCTCTTGCACATAGTTTAAGTGATGAAAGAAAAAAATGGGTTTTCACATACAAATCCCCGTTTTATAAGATCAAAGTTGACTAGTAAAGTGAGGCAAAGCCTTTGTGGATTATGTGTCTGAAAGAGATTCCGTTGCTCCTTTGGACTTCTATGGTGAATGACTGATTAAAGAAAAGTTCTTGTGAGAGTGTAAATTAAAGCATCATGTTGAAGACCACGGCAAAGTTCACACAGAGTGGCAAAACAGAACGGAACGACCTCTTCTTTTATCACCAGGTCCTTTATAAAGTAACTCGATTTAAAATTTGCCCTGATACTCAAAATCAGAAAGAAAATAAACATTTTTGCTGGAGTTCGTAGGTTAGATTATTGGGTCTAATTAGTATATTACACAAGTTACTGTCATTCTATGAATTTGATTTGGTGGAACATCGAGTCCTGGCATGCATTAGAAGTATGCGAAGTTGACGCAGTCTTGTGTAATGTTTGTGTGTTCTGGCAATCAATGTGAGATTGACAGTGTTCTGCTGCATCATGACCAGGTGCGTTACCTTTCTGTGATTTTACAATCTGACACGATGAAGGATCGACTGACCATCTGGGATCAAAATGTCTAATGGAACTCTAAAATGTTCCATTAGACGGATGTGGCACCATCAGGCATCTAGGAATTGTACCCAGGGACGAACCGGGTTTCCGGAGAGCCACAGTTCTCTTCCAGTTAACGTTCCTGTGATTTATTCACACAATCAAGCCGCTTTTGAGCCATGGTTCTGTAATCAGACACTTACAAAACCATGGCACCATCATCAATAGGGTTAAAAGAAAAATCACGTGTGTTCAGTACAATGTGGGAACTCTAAAATACCTCCCATTGGTCCTTTGAGCAATCTTTCACAGTCTACCACTAAAGGGCAAAAACATTCCAATCCTATTTTGCCTTTTAACCATGAAGACACAATCAAAGGCAATTTGTGACATAGCTTATGGCTTAGTGTTTATGGCTTACTTCCCATTAGCAGCCTTTCAGTCCCTTCTCCAACAAGCCCCAGAGCGAAAGAGCACATGCTTTTCTTTCTAAAGAAAAAGACAACAATTTCAAAGAAGTCCCTCTTGAACTTTTTTAAATGCAATTGGGGGCCGTCGCCATCACATGTCTGTGATTGTGTTTGTTCCACTGGGGTGTGTAAGTGAGCATCCAAACCCAAGCTGAAGGGGGAAATTCTTCATGAGATCACAGTTAAAACTTCAGATTAAAGACATTTAAACCGACTCTACAGGAAAAATGCTGAAGAGGGCAATCTGTCAAAGAACAAGATCAACAGTACAGCAAACACCAAATATGCAAAGGGTGTTAATGATCAACAAGAAGTGGGGAGTTGGAATGAGTACATGAGACATGAGATATGGTCTATTATTAAAGAACAAGTGAAGCAAACACTCTAAAACATTTAAATACAGATCAGGTTTCTGTTCCAAACCAGGAACACAACTAATCCAAGACTAGCTCAAGATTCCCTGAGATCTTATAGAAACATGAAAAAAACCTCTAGATTTTAACAGATCATTGTTAAAATCCAGGACATGCACTGATTAGGAATAATTAGAAATAATGTCTTAATCAGAATATTGTAGATTAGTAGTGTTTTCACATCACCATAGTCTGGTAGACATGGGGCCCACAATGGCAAAATGGCATTTGTTCCATTTTCAGCTGTTGTTCACTTCCAGCCTGCACTGTGTGAAGTGACCCAAACCCTTTGGAAAACCTGTTCACCTCCTCACCTGTGGTGGCGCTGCATCAAGAACCACTGAAGAAAATGGGACAAAAACCTCTAAAGAAGAACATACTGAGAGCAACTTTCTTCTTCATGAAATGCAAACAAAAATGGAGCATCATCAGATTTTAGCAGTTGATTTCTCTCTTGTCTAGAAGACAAAAGACCACTAGCCGTTTCTCCCACTGGTGCTAGACACATAGGGTTGTTTTACCCAGAATGCCCTGCGATGTAGTCTGTTTTGGAGAAGTTTCTAGTCCACTTGGTATCCGTGTGCACGTCAACCAAACCAAGACCAGGCGTACCAGGGTTTCGTTTTCGTTTTTTGGTCTGCATCAGAGTTCAGATACTCATTCACACCTCCCCAAATTAATTGGAAGTTTGATTAAAGTGGACTAAAGAAGGCTGTGGTGAATTCACCCTCAGAGTTGAGAAGCTGAACATACAGAGGGAACAACACAGAGGGAGCCCATGTTCCACTTGAGTCTGCATCTTAGCAAGCAAAAATAAATACATTTTGGAGTGACAAGGTAATCTTTTGATCTGATAAAGTGAATCTCTCCCCGCTACCCTTCATTCTGCTGCAGTCTGCCACTTCTGCCAAGTGAGCCTGGCTGGCACAGTCCCTCAGAGTGTGTACGTCTAAACAGCCTGTGTGCTGGGGAGTTGCGTGTGTCTTGTCCCCAGCAGGCCCTCGCGTTGCGCTGAAAGCAACGGTCAGCAACTCAGTCTGGTGGTTTTCTCGCCCACACGCACAGGAACACACAGGCCTCGGAGCTTTCTGGAGCCGCCGTTCCTTTGTTCCTCTCCGTGACCCCGTCTCTGCTTCGTCGTCCTCTGCAGTTCAATATGTACTGCGTGTGAATAGCGGTGCAAGGAAACGGAACTCACATTGGTTTACAAGAGGCTCTCAGATGGAATACATATATATTTGCGAAAGACTCTGCCTGGGTGGCCCGTCATGCTTCACTGGGGACAAAGCTTCTGTTGTTTGCCACTGTGGTCTGACGTTATGCGTAAACTGTAATCTGCTACTTCATCTAGTTGATTAAAGTAGATTTACTCAGTCATGAAAAGCATTTTGATGGAAAACGAAGCACCAAAACGCGTACTGAGAGCAAAATGTGGTTAAACACCAAAGTATGATTTATATGTTGAAGCCTTCAAAGTAAGCCCTTTCTTCTTTGATAACAGCTCTGCACACAGTCATCAGTGCTTGAAGCAGCTTTATGACTTTGTCAGCTCGAGAACTTGTGGGTTCCCTTGTGGGAACGCCGTGTCCTCTTTGAATGATTTTCCCTTAGTGGTCGAACTCATCTTTTCTGGGGTTAGACCGGATAATTGCAGAGGTAGGCAGATCTGATGCCATCCGTCTTTTCTCTTCCTTCTGGGTCAACAACCTCCTTCGAACCTATATGTGAATTCTGGCTCTTCATTTATTTCAAAAACACTTTACTGCGTTTCTAGAAATAGATTGGTTTGTCTATTTTTAGTTGGCTCTATTAAGTTTGCACGTTGTCTCCATCCAGTCGCAATGCAAATTTTAAGCGAAGTAGGCATATTTCCATCTGTTGGTTTTGAGTGAATCGTCCAGGCATGATTTTGTCAGATGTTGACACATGGTTGTAATGAACAAGATGTAGAGATTGCAAAACAACACAGACCAATGATTTTATAAAAATTGTGAGTTTCTTGGATTCTTGGACTCATGAACTGTCCATGTCTTCTGTCCCTGCCACCTGAAAATTCAGCTGTTAGCATGTGACCCATCATACAGCAACAGTCTTCATTCAGAGGCCACTTCGGGTCAGGAGCAAGACTTCCTGGCCACATCACCATCTATAACGACGATGATTGAAGATACTTGATACGAGTTACACTTACATTTTCTTCATAATAAATATAGTATTTTTTAATTGAATTGAATCAAAATATCAAAGAACTTTGGAATTCACCGATTTTCAGACGTTTTTTTCTGATGCCTGCTTCATTTTAGAGCCAGTCTGTCCTTTTTAATCCTTAAAAATGCTTGTGGCCAAAAGGCTAGAAGTGGGGTAAACCCTGGACAGGCTGTCAACTCATCACAGGACAACACAGGATCACGTATTACAAACCGCTATGCATGCTCACTAGCACATGAGGATAATACAGAATGATCAGTTAAAGGAACATGCTGCTTTTGGTCTCTGGGCAGAAGCTGGAGTACCCTGAGAATTGTATGACACACATTTCTTCACATGAACATAACACAGTTTTTTTTTTTTTTTTTTTTTTGTATTTTCCTTTGTCATCTGTCAGGATTTTATACTAAGGTGAAAAAAAGAAAATGACTCTAAAGGGTTTTTTTCTACACTGATTTGAATACCTTATTCCTCACCAGAGCCAGTTAGTCAGTAACATGTGAATCAATTGGACTGACCTACTTTACTCTAAACAGCCATGGTGTCATTCAGCACAACTTAAACAAATAAGCAGTAGACCAAACTGTAAAACAGAAACCAAAAATATTTGCTAACCAGCAGCTACAAGAGAAACAGATCTATGTAACAGAAGTATTAGCTTAGCAAATGCTAGCATGACTTCCTGTCCCCTGGAGATGCTGTTTATGGTTCTCTGCGGATCCCTCTGTTTTCCTACAGCTGCTCTCAGAAAAAACATTACTTCCAATTGTATTCATTCAGGGTATCACTGTCCGGACTCTGCATATAGATGTAAATATGCCTTAGCTAGCTAAACAAAGCATGTGTGTTCTGTCAGAATACAGCAAACCAGATGTTGGGGAACAAAGGAGGAAAGCTACCATTATGTTTCTGTTTCATGTTGTGAGCAAACATTTCTAACAGATTGGTTTCAACAACTGAATAAAAAAAAACCCTGTTTTGTCCTGGGTCCTATCCGTTATCTCGGGGATGAAATGACCTCTGCCAAGTGGGGCTTCGCAGTGAAAAACAAGAAGCTCTCTCATGAGCTCATCCCCAAACCAGTCGCTACTGGTTCAAACCACAGGTTCATTACCACACCAAAGACAGAGACACGAGGGAGCGAGGGGAGAGGGGAGAGGGAGAGAGAGATAGGATAGGGGAAAGAGAGGGAGAACTGGGAGGATGGGAAGACGGGAAGAACCAAACAAAGAGACAAAAGCGCGAGAGTAGGAAGAACGGAAGAACGAGGAGGAATTACAGATAAAGAACCATAAAATTGCTCAAATTTAGTTGGGGGATACTAATGTTGTTACATATTTAACATGTGATTTCTTAGGCAACCTCAAAACACAAACCCTTATTTCCTGACTGATAACATCTGCCAGCAGGAAGTTGTTTTAAGTGGCCTTCTTTTAATCTGAAGTCATATCTCCATCTTCAACTGTCTCAAACAAGAATGAGAACCTAAACACATGGAAATAGGAAGGGTGCAAAAATACGTTAAATTTAATCATATGAAGATTTTACCATATTTTTAAAAAAATAAGTTATATTTATTCACAGAAACACACATGCAAAACTGATGTACATCCTGTTTTAAACTATTATCCCTAAGCATCATACGACTTTAAGTATATATATATACCACTAAGGCCTGTTGCTTCATATTGAACACATAGTCATCTACTGCCATCTAGTGGTCAGCGTTTAGGCTAATTTTGGAACATGCTAGCTACCTAAAACATGTGTACTGAATGAACAAATTAACTTAATTTATAATCTGCTTGGTAGCAAAACATAATATATCTGTTACTGTTTATAAATGAAGAGATGGGGTATGTTAGGAATGAAATGGTTTGTTTAGGAGATAGAACATAAGAATGAGAAGGGGGTTGAAATCTGTGCAAAACATGAACTGAGTCGGACTCCCTGCCTCCTAATGGCTGATGGAGTTCACCCCAACTCTCTTCACCTTGAAGTTGTAGATAGAATAAAAAAGGAGAGAAAAACGGGGTAGATTGATGATGCAAAGTTGCCAGGAGCCAAAGGCTCTTTGGAATCATTTCTTTACCTTTGAAATGAATGATGTCAACCCTTTTTAAAACATGACCTGAAATTAATGTCTCTTTATATTATCATTACTACTATTATTTAAACCTATTGAGGTTTGGTTGATAGTTAAAATCCTCCTGTCTCTCCTCTCCATGCAGTTTGACATCAACCAGCTGACGACCACAGTGAATGTAAGCCAAAGCCTCAGCCCCATCCACAAGCTGCTGGAGTCGCCCAGCAGCAGCGGAAGCAGCAGCAGTGGCGGCAGCATGTACCGAGCCGGCGGCGTCGGACCTGTCCAATCGCCTATGGACCGAACCAAAGGTTTCTTCGCCGATGAATCAGAACCGCTCCTCCGCTGCGACTCCACGTCCAGCAAAGACTCCGCCCTCAGCAGAAATGGCTCCTTCATTACCAAAGGTGAGAGGGGAAGTTCAGCCAGGACACAGTGAACTTCGAACCGTTTCTCCACTTGTTGTTTGACGTGTCACGTACACCTCCAACCAAAGGCGGAGATCCCAACATGATGAAGTGTTTGCTTACTTTACTTGCTCAAATAGTTTGAAAATGTCTGCACGAACTTTCTTATTGACATAATAATTGGTATTCATTTGAAAATGATCAAAAAAAACTCAGCTCTGTAAATAAGTAAAAAGCTGTTGACGTTCAAAGACTCCTTAACATCTCCAGGAGGATTTGCAATTCTTATGTAATCGATGGAACGTTAGCTGGAGATAGGCACCAGCACCCCTCCCGACCCCACTAAGGGACAAGGGTGTTAAGAAAATGGATGGATGGATGGATGTAATCAATGGAAGTAGACAAAGAATAATGAGGAAGAAAGTGTCACTTTATGAGTCTGTCTGCCTGTGACTCGTGTTTTAGTCGTTACCTACTGCTTGTATCCAGATAATAGAACAGATCTTCTGTGTTCCTTGTAGAGTCACTCCTGTGAGTCAGTCTGACACAGAAACTGTGTCACCGGGTAACTTTGTTGTAAACGCCGCAAGCATCGGTGAGTAGGTTACACACTGCTCTGAACATGTGTGTAACCTACTCAGGTAATGTAATACACTGTACAATTCAAATTTTAGACATAATGTGAAGTTACAGCGGTGGACTGGTGTCATGGTAGGCAGCACAGATTCTTCATTACAGTGGAGCCTTTGGAGTTCAGCTGTTTCCGATTCTTTAAGTCCTTAACAAATGATTCAGACTCTCATTATTGTTGGCTCATTGTTATTGTAATGTTACGGCTGTTGAGAGAAATGTGGGAAAACATGACTTCCAGTTATAAGTAGATGTTTGGGTGCCCTCATGTGGTCTGTTCTGGCTATTACAATCTGTATATTCATGAGGAACCTAATCTGATTGTGCATGTTGTCAGGACTATTTTAAATTTGTTTCCACAATTCATGAGAAATTGCTTAAGTTTTTTATTAGATTAAATCATACCCATTACTATAAGAGCTAAAGAACAAGAGCAGAAAGTTACTTTACTGACTCTGGTGTGAAAGATAATTACACCAATGTTGTCCAAAATTACACTTCTACACTTAAGCGAAACTGAACAAAGCCATCTCAGCATTTTGATTAAAGTTCAAATTGAACCGGTTGTTATTTATTGTCAGTGAAGACTTTTAAGTAAAAAAAAATAAAATAAAAATAAAAAAATACATACAGTATCTCTCCACTGGAGGGCAGCAAAACCTAAGTTTAAACCTTGGGGACGTTTCATCTTCTTAATTTGCTAACAGAAAAAGACACAGAGTTTTAAGAGGATTTTTGAAAGATTCACCAACTCAACTTTATTTCTTATAAAGAACATTTTGAATGTAATGTAAGACTTATACCTCCAAAGAAAGGTACCGACTTCGTCCAGCCAACTGGCGATAAATTAGCATTCAGCTTTTTAGCTAGCAAGACAATGTCAGCGGTGACTCACATAAAGCAATGAAGGTTTAAAACTTTTTAAGGTTGTCTTTAATATTATTCCAGCTAATAGTCATTAGTGAATGAACATGCTGCTGGAAATACAAATGTTTCAATACCTAATACTGAAAGAAATATTTGGGTGGTTTTCAGGTGAAGTATAATTGCAAAAACTGTAGCATTCAATACAAGAATAATATAATCGAATCTTTTTCTTGTGTCCCCCTGCAGAGAAGAAAGACACGGTTCTCCGGCAGGTTCGCCTGGACCCGTGCGACCTTCAGCCAATCTTCGACGACATGCTGCACATCCTGAACCCTGAGGAGCTGCATGTCCTCGAGGAGATCCCCACCGCCGAGGACAAGCTGGACCGACTGTTTGAGATCGCCGGAGTGAAGAGCCAGGAGGCCAGCCAGACGCTGCTGGACTCCGTCTACAGCCACCTGCCTGACCTGTTATAGTGGAGGGTGTAGGGAGAGAGGGAAAAATAAATAATAAAAAAAAAGCACACAGATGTTCAAAGGCAAAGGGATTGGGTGTAGTTAAGACTTAGTTTGAGTTGATTTTTTCAAACTGGTGGAGTTGGACTCATGAGGCCACTAGTGTAACACGGCTCCAGCAGGTTATTTACCTTTGGTCTGCTCCCTCTGATGAGTCCGGTCAATCCTGACCACTCCTTCATTCCTTCTGTATAAAAACCCCCTCTGCTGCGCCACATCACCACTGGTGATGCTAACTGTGAGGCTCCAAGGCCTTCTGGGTTTTAAAGAGTTGAGTCCAAACGGCTTGAATTATGTACAGACTCCACTCAACTAGCACTTTATTTATCTGAAACGGCCAACGCCTTCTTGTTTAAAGGACAATACCGGTGTTTTTTCTTGTTTGTGCCAATCATTTAGGCCCTTCTTGCCTTTACTAATATTTCAGTGTAAAAGTTATATTTATTATTAACACAACAGGCAATGGTATATAAGCTATAACTCTAAACAACACTGGTATTATTCTTTGATTAAGGTTCTTGTAAATCAAAACGGATTGGGCTGATTTCTGAGTCGTGTGCCTAAACGTGTTCCCTTCCACAAATCTTCGCTTTGTTTCCTTCCTGCTGCCTGATCCTGAAGGGGGGGATGGGTGTTTTTTGGTAGCTTGTGACCACCAGCAGGTAGTAGCATCACTTCAACAGTCTGACACCAAATGCATCGATTAAAATGATTCGAGACTGAAGGAATGCAGTGCCTCATAAAGCACCTCAGGCTTTTCCACATTTGGTCATGTTACAACCACAAACCCTATGTTCTTTCAATGGGATTTTATATTAAAGGCCAAACTCAAAGTAGGGTATTGCTATGAGGAATGGAAGAAGATACAAATTAAAATCTGAAAAGCGTAGTTTGCTGTTTTGTTGAATTTTCTGACCCGGCCACATGTGGGCAGATTTTTTTTACCTCCTCCGGCAGTCTTAAGAGATGGGATCATTTGGACCTCACATGTGTTTTACGAGGTTTTCTTTGTGTGGTTTCTGGAATTGACGATCTGATGGCACAACAGCCCACCTCCCTACGCCTCATTGCTCTCTGACCGTCACATTTACCACGCTCCTCAAAGTCCTGACCTTCATCCAGTTGAACATCTCTAGCTCCACTTCAGATTAGATTTTGAGACACACTCTCCTTCCAACAAGCAGAACCTTTTCAGTTTTTAGATGTTAAACATAAAGTAACCGCAAAAGTGATGAAAGGCCATCACAGGTTCTGGTTGTAAAGTGACAAATCGCTAAAAAGCTCAGAGGATATCAATACTTAGACATTATTTTAGCTCACCTGCCAGTAGGAGAAATGCCTTTTTTCCCCCTGTTTTGTTTTGAACTTCACTGGGAGAGAAAATCTCTTAACTGCCCGTTTGGTGAACCCTGACCCCACATGTGAGCCCAGTGCAGCGCTGAGAAAGGGTTCCTGATTCATTTCAGAGCTTCCTGGCAGCATCAAGGGAAATAACTCAGTCCAGTTTTCTAGATGTTTTATGTTCTTGATATTCCAATGTAATACTCATGCACTAATGGTAATTTCTGTATGTGCTTTTGTCTTGTTTTGTTTTGTTTTGTTTTCCATACTCACTTTGATTTACTATTATTAGTTATTGTAGCATGTGGGTTTCTCTGTCCTCTGTTTGTATGTTTTTGAACCCCTCCATCCCTGGCTGGGGTTCCCTCGCTGGGCTGTAACATATGCATACTCTGTACTCTACTTGAAGTCTGTTACTTGTGCTCACCAATGAACAGAGTGCAGTCTACCGATTCCTTTAACCTTAAACAGTTTAAACCTCATGAACCCCCTCCGTCTTCAACGCATCACGGAACGAGGAGGCGACGTTCTGCCAGAACCTCTGTGGTGTGGACTCTCGCCTTTCGGCCTGGCAGTGGAGAACTAGGACATGATGGAAGGAAAATGGCTGCTTCAGGTACTGCAGCTTGGATGGATGTGACTGAAGGCGGTGCTGCTGTGGACTGCAGTCTGGATGACGGCGGTGAGGAAGTGTGAAGTGGCTGTCCGCTGCGCTGTGGGGTTACTTGTGTCTGAGAAGATGATTTCATCAAATTCACAACTCAAATGTAACCAGTATGTTTACTCTTCAGATTAACTAAATAAAGCTAATTTTTTTTTCTTTTTCAGATTTTTGTGCAGAATTTTGTCATTTAGATTCCTGGGAGTATGGTATACTTCTGTTTGTCTTGTAATGTGTGTTGTGGTTATTTAAAGTAACTCATCTGAACAGAATTTAACACAAATATGAACAATATTACAGAATAACTAACCTTAGTCATTTCAGCATTCGGTCGGCTACTAAATGAGAATTTCATTCTGCCAGCTGGGAGTCTGACTGCAGGTGCAGCTGCTCAGAGCCAAGTTGCAGAAAAGAGAAATGGTTTAAAACATCTGAGCCTTTTAGATTTTAAATGAGAGTTGGAAGGACAGAGAAAAGTTTGTAAAAATTAAAAGGAATCATAATAATATCAACAGGACTGAATTTAACCAATCAAAGCCAATAAATCCTGTTCCATTTTACATATATATATATATATACATATATATATTCTTTTTTTTTTAAAGTTCAGGTAGATTTTTCTATCATGCATATGTGCCAAGATATAGAAAACTTTTTACTTGTTGATTATCATTTACAGACATACAATTATGTATACAAGCCTACAGTTATTAAAGAGGCATTATTATACGGTATTATGCAGTATTACAATACAATAATGTAGCTATGTTACCTTCAGTTGTTATAAAAATGCTGCATATATAAAATATGACTTAAACGAAATTTGACTTTGTCATTTAATGCCTTGAAATTGGGCCTCTGTCTCTTTAAGAAACTCTTGCTCTTCCTGAAACTTCAGGAAATTATCACGTCACCTTCTTAAACCTTTAACAATGTTTTTATCAGTGTTTCACTGAGAGGTAGCTCATATAATGAGGTCAGCAAATGCACAGCTTTTCCAGGTGTTTGCTAATTGCTGCTGGCTAGTCTGAAAGAGCTGAGTTAGGGAGTTTTGGGGGAGGGGTTTCTGTGAGGTGAAAGCTTGGAAACTGCAGCTCCGAGGAGGCGACGCTCAGTCCACCTGGGTGTTTTGCACAGCTGAATGGTTGCCATGGAGATTAAAAGATTTCTCGAACCAGCATGAAAAAAATCAAAGCAACACCAGGTATAATTTTGATGAAAGAATGACATTATGATATGATGTAATGGTTAAAAAAAAGCTGATTATACATAATACTGCCCCTTTAATGCCTCCGTCCTGCTCTCCTACCTCACACCTGTAACCTGTTACCTGATCAATCTCAGTCCATCGCTGCTCCAGCATTCAACCTCCCAGCTGCCTCTCTCTGATCACTGCTCCCTCCCCTCGTCTCTCCTTCTGTACTCGCTCTGAGTGAGTATGTCATTTATAGTATACTTGTCAAAATGTAAGTGGAAATATCTCAAATAGGGATATCTTGGCTTTTGTTCTGACAGCAAAGTGCTAAGCCCCTCCTCCTAGCTCTGATTGGTTGTTTGTGACCTTTTCATTAGACTTAACCTGAGTCAAAAAAGATTCATAACAACCAGCAGATGGCAGCAATTCAACAGCCAGCTACCCAATCAAATGTCTAGTGAAAGAGGTTATGTGAAAATTGATTCATATACACATATATATTCCATTTTATAGTTATGAGCTAGCTTGTATAATAGTAAAATACATCAAAAGTTGTAGAAGTAATTTTAATAAATAAGAGTTCTGAATATCTATCTATCTATCTATCTATCTATC
>NW_015116628.1:31121-32207 GCF_001443285.1 Poecilia latipinna | reverse complement strand
TTTACAAGTAAGACTGTGAATGAAGATGTGTGTGAGTTGGTGTCAGGGCGGCAGGTCGCGCTAGACTTTTTTTTGTTATCCGTTATCTTGACCGACAACATAAAAAAAAATCGGCCCTGTACTACTTTTATCCGTGAAATTACAATCATATTAACATCGGCTATTTAGTCGCATTTTATACGGTTTAGTTAATATTCACCGTGAATCCAGATCCCATCACACATTAAGCAGATAAATGCATCTAACTTTTTCTTCATAGTGACAAAAACCACTGACTGTGGCCCCAATAACTTATAATAAATTAAGTTAAACGACTCCACTTAAATTACCAGCACTTCACCTGCTGGGGTCTGAACGCACAGCTTCACAAATTCCTCCTGGTTCGCATCTGCAGAGAAATCTGCGCTGGTTCATCGGGCAGTTGGATCTGTCTGATCCATTAAACTTTTCTTTTTTTACCCTGTGCATGCGGGGATTTTTTATATTTTACTTTTTCCGTAATTTCACTTCCCCGAAACAGACAGACGTTATGTCTGCCGCGCTTCTGAGCGCCGCTCTCCTTATGGGTGCGGGATGGACGTCACGTCTTCAGCTCCATTAGTTAAAGTCTCAGGGTGAGTTAAGTTTAATTCTTTGCAGCGGCAGAGCCGCGTCCGCGTTGGTTGTGCAGCCGCAGCGCACTGCGCATGTTACGATCTAATCAACTTGTGCACCTTTATTTATTTCCTCAAGATAAACTGCCGGCTCCTCTGTTTAGACTATAAATGGATTCAACATTGCATTCTCTTTAGTTTTCTCTCTTCTTTATGTAATGGAGACTGAAATTAAACGCGCCATTTCTACCAAAGTTTTGGAATGTGCTTCCTGACCAGACGCTCCAAAGCGTCCGGTCCATAACTCTTCAACTCGCTGTCAGCTCCGGTCAGAAAGACGCATTTAGTTCAGAGTCCATGAGATGATATTCAGAAAGGATTTTTTTTTTAATTAATTGATTTCAGTTGCCTCTGAGACTAAATCTTTGCATAAAGTCTATAATGTCTGCCCATGTGACTTGTTTTTATTATTTGTTTGCTTACCTTTAAACAC
>NW_015116628.1:18671-25229 GCF_001443285.1 Poecilia latipinna | reverse complement strand
AACAAGTTTTTGTCTAAATTAAGGTGATTTCATGGTTCCTTTTTCCACATAATGTAACCGGTAGTGTTTATGATAAAAAAAATAAATAAATAATAATTATGTGATCGGTATCGGCAGGAAAAAACCTGATCGGCACATCTCTAATGAAAACGTTTAAAATAAATCGCTTTATGTATAAAACTCTTTTCTAGGGTTAAAGTTTAGAATTATGCACAGATGCCTGCAGGATATAATTGGAGGGCAGTAGTGCCTGCAGCTGTATGGCTGGACCCACTCTGCGTACCTTCAGATTTTCCTTTAAGTAAAAAAGAAAAGAATAATTTCTGGAATTTATATTATCCAACCCTCTTTACCATTAATAAAATTGTTGAGAAAAACTCATCTTTTGTGTCAAAACATCTTGTACGTAGCAAGCCTGTGTGGGTGGGCATGCCAAAGCCTAAATCTTATCGGTCAGTTTGTTTTTGTTTATTTGGCGGCTTGGCACTTATTCTGCAAGCTAATGACAAATGAGTGGAGCTTGATCCCCCTGTAGTTCGAAGAGCAGTTGTTTGGAACTCGGCTGAGTTTTATACCTTGTTTGCGGTTCTGGCGGGTCACCGGTTTATGAGCTTCTTTGATGTTTCTCAAACTGGAGACCTGGCGGGTCACCAATTGGCTCACATCTGCCGCTCTTACTGAACGTCTCAGACTGTGGGCTAAGCAATTTAATCTAGTCGCAACATTCCACAAAAGAGTAGAAATTAAGCAAATATTGTTGCTTCACCTTCTCCTCCGTCCAGTCTGACACCACCTGAACCTGGGAATCAACATCCTCTTCTTTCCGTGGATCACACGAGTAGACTTCGCTTCCATGTCTTTACCATTTACGCACACATGATGCATGTTGGAGAGGTGGTTGTGCTCTTGCAGGTCAGGTGCAGTGATAGTTTTGTGCGTACCCTCCGATCTGTCTGACCTTTTTTTCCCCATACATCTGCTGATGTCAGCCAACGGGTGACAAGTCATCTTTTCTGTTCACGAAACAACAAAAATACTAATAAACCGGCGACCCCACCAGAACCGCGCACACTGTAAAAATCTCAGCCAGAATCCAAACGGCCGCTCTCAGAACTATAGGAGGATCAAACTCCGCTTATTCATTTTTAGCTTACAGAGAAAGTGCTAAGCCACCAAATTTAAAAAAAAACAACAAAAACTGACCAATAAGATTTAGGCTTTGGCGTGCTCACCCCCACAGACTGACACTGATGTGCGCTACATACAAGATGTTTTGAAATAGAAGATCTTTTTTTTCTCCACAATTTTCTTAATAGTAAAGAGGGTTAGATAATAAAAAGTACAATAAGTATTTTTTTATTTTTGTATTTAAAAGGAAAATCTCAATATAGGCACAGTGCATACAGCCATACAGCTGCAAGTGCTACTGCAACAATCCTCAGTCACACTTGTGGGCAATTTAGAATCACACAGAAGAGCTCCAAAACTAAATCAAACTTAAAACTCTCTGAACTAAAAACTTCTGATCACATAATAACCATTAACCATATCTGCCATGGTAAATCATTACCGATACCTATTGTGAGTAGTCCCTAACATTAATATGATCAGGCAGCATGTAATCATATATGTATTAATGTCATAAAGGCTGAGCCAATATAATTTATGTCTGTATCAAACAAGTAGCCCTTCGTGTTACTCTGTACCAGTGAAGTAGCTCCCAGTCTCAAAAAGGTTGGTGACCCCTTGTCTATAACATAATCTAAGTATAGCATTCTGTACGCTACCCATAATACTACATTAATCTTTAACCAGAACAACCAAAAACTACATAGTTTTGGGATTATTTATAATCCCTTATAAATCTGACACATTCAATCATGATTTTAGCAGTTAGACATATCTTGGCTAAAATATGCAAGATGATAATGTCTCTCAGTTTTTTACAGCACAGAAAGTCACTGGTCCTTTCATACTTCCTGAAAAATAATCTTACTTCTCAGTTTGAACAGAAGTCATTCAATAGGAATCACAATTCTTTTATTTTTTTCTGCCTAGCATACATCTATGCGAATGCTTAAGAGTTGTGAAATATCCAAACAATCCCGCTCCCCACACAAACAACCGAGACAAAAGAAAAGTCTGTCTTGAAACTAACATTCTTTTAACAATGTACATTTCACAGCTGAACAGCTGTGAAATGTACATTGTTCAGCAACTTTTCTATGCATACATGCATGGTTGAATAGTAAAAATGGGGCCTGTGGGTTTCACTTACATGGTCTGTCCAGTCTTTGCAACATGGCATAGAAATTGTTCCAAAAGGGGGGTAGGCTCCTTCTTCGCTTTCTTATCAAAATCTGTAATGAGGTCAAAAAAGAGGAGACAGAGGAGACATACTTAAACTGTTGACACTGTTGCCTAGAAGAAGGGGTTTTCATTTATCCTGGCATAATGCTCAATTGTGGTAACTCTGTGACGTAAAACTGGATGTTTAACTTCCTTCAGTTATCTATATTAACCAAATATGCCATCAGTTAGCAGGTGGTCGGTTACACCTGTTTCAGTCAAGCCGTCGGAACATTTGATTCCCCTACTTTATTTACATAATCAATCTAGTTAAGAGCGCTTTCTAGCTAAAACTGGCACAAGTTAGCTTGGAATGCTAAGTTAGCCCGAACAAGGCGACCGCTAAACGGTTCTATACAAAACCCGAAGGCAGTGGCCTAAAAGTCCATCTAAGCCAACGACTTAAGATAGGGAAAACAGTATTAGAGTTTAAATGTACTGGTTAATCATTTTAACAAGTTGGCTTATTGTAACGAACACCGTGAACACACGGCTAACAGTTCTGTAAAAGTACTTGTTATGTTAGCATCAGCTAAAGCTAAACTGGTAGTTAGCTAGCGACACGCTTTTCCTTTAGAAAAACAGCCATTTCGAAACACCTGTTTTACCCATATTGTCCTTAATCAAAACGAAGAAAGCGAAATTTGATTTTTGACCTCTGAGCGCCTCTTCAAGCGAGTCAATTTCCATCACGTCGTTGCCCTCTTGTCAGGCTTGTGGATGAAAAAGGCAGAGTGGTGGCTAGCCGCTGCTGCTAAGCTACAAGCTCACAGGTAGACAGGAGAGAGCATTTTAATATGGCGCCGTGAGGTCACCGGCTGTTTAGCAGCAGACACACAACCAGCTGTGAGTGGACCACCCTCTATCCCCACAGCATTTAAAATATCACTGGGAGGAAGTTTTACAAATATATAAAAGAAAAACCTTGTAGAAGAACAAAACACCAATTTGTATCCCCATATTGTCCAGATATTAGATAGTACTGTTTGTTACTTATGCTGTCTGTCCTACACTAGACACAACTCTAGAAGGCACAATTTCTTATAAAAAAAAAACAAACAAAAAACACACATCTTATTTTCTGTCTTATTATCCAAGTAATTCAAGATTCTAAGTATGTCAGTAGATAAAAGAGCAATACTACACAGTTTGTATCCTTTTTACATTATGTAATTCTATAAAGTTCTGGTAAAAAGATTATACTTCGTCTGAACTCCTTTTCCATGGTGGAGTGTTTGTTCAATATAGCAGCTAAAATCTTTTTAATATTTACTTACAAATACATGGTCAAATCTATACAGACCCGTTCAATAAACTAGAATATTACTGAAAACCACATTTATTTCAGGAACTTTTTCACTAAAGTGAAACCCATTATATAATAAACATTCACACAGAAGAATGTTTGAAAGCCTTTATTTCTGTTATTATTTTTTTCACGTGCAAGTAATGAGATTAAGACATTTAAAATTATAATATTAAATCACACCAATAAAAAAGTATTTTTAAAAACAGAAATGCGGGCTTCAAGAAAATCTGACAAACGGGCCTCATTTGAATGCATATTCTAATTTATTCCATAGTTTTGAGGGGAAAATAGAACGTGATTAATAAGAAAATAAGGAAATACTATATGAATAAAAGAAATTGGAAAATTAAAATTTTTTCAAACAAATGTTAAATGAAAAATAGATAAAAGAAAAATGGGTAAATAAAAAAGGGATACATGAAAAATTGATTAATGAAACTGGAAAATAGAAAATTGGGTAAATGAAAAGGGAAATTGAAAAGTGGTTAAATAAAAAAAATAGATTAATGAAAAATGGGTAAATAGATAAAGGGATAAATGAAAAATAGATACAGGGACAACTTTTTACCTCTCAGGACAAACAAGTTTTTTAATTGAATATAGTGTAAGAATAATTGGACTAAAGCAGCTTCAAAACATTATATTGTTTTATTTAGAAACATGTGGACTATATTTTAAGTTTGTAAGTTGAAATATGTGATACAATTACACCATTATAACCCATAAAAAAACAACTCAGGCACACAACAAACCTTCAAGCAGAGACACTTTTTCAAACACACGCACACTTCCAAATCTTCTGATAGGAAACATGGTACACAATAATATTTTTATAGCACATTCACAACCATACTAAGTCCATACAAAAACCTTCCACATTTGGTTTAAGTCAAGCAAAGTTGCTTAAAATGTGTACATTCACTTAAAAAGAATAATAATAAAAACCTGTTTTAATGTCACAAAGTATAGTTTAAGGATCTAATATTTAATTTACTGTGTTGTACTTAATACTGATGGTGGCATAATTGCAGAACAGACCCCAAATTATTGGATTGTTCTCATTTACATGCCTATGATTCAAAATCCTGCTAAAAGGTTAATATTTCTGAAAGTTACTCGTTTGTTTTTAAATATTGCCTGAAAAGTGAGAAAAAATATCAATTTGGAAAATGCATAACAAAAAAAATATGCCTAAAAATATTCTTCTGTGTTTTTGATGAGGTGCGAGCTTCATTATTATTTTTTTTACCCATGGGAATTTATGTGATACATTCTTATTTTTGTAGAACCACAGGATGAAAAAGGCAAAAATATTCTGTTGCATCATTGATCAGCATTGTGCCTTTGCTTAAATAGTCATGCTCCTTGAACTGCACATATTTTGTCAAATTACAACCACAATGCGGCCTGATATGATTTTTTTTTATGACAGACCAACACAAAACAGTGCATATTTGAAGTGAAATAAAAGAACTGAGGTAATAATAGATAACCAGTTTTCTACTTTTTTATCCAGTGCAAAAATGTTTAATTTTTCAACATTTAATTTGAATTGAAAGGTAAAAGGAATATACAGTAGAGCTTTGCATATTAATTTTTAAAAATGCTATATTTTTATATAGCATTTTTTATTATCCGTCCGTCCATACGTACGTCTTCTTCCGCTTACCCGGGGTCGGGTCGCGGGGGTAGCAGCTTAAGAAGGGATGCCCAGACTTCCCTCTCCCCATCCACTTGTTCCAGCTCCTCCGGGGGAACCCCGAGGAGTTCCCAGGCCAGCCGAGAAACATAGTCCCTCCAGCATGTCCTGGGTCTTCCCCGGGGCCTCCTCCCGGTGGGACGTGCCCGGAACACCTCATCAGGTAGGCGTCCAGGAGGCATCCTGATCAGATGCCCGTGCCACCTCAACTGGCTCCTCTCGATGTAAAGGAGCAGTGGCTCTACTCTGAGTCCCTCCCGGATGACTAAGTTTCTCACCCTATCTTTAAGGGAGAGCCCAGCCACCCTACGGCGAAAACCCATTTTGGCCGCTTGTATCCGGGACCTCGTCCTTTCGGTCATGACTCAAAGCTCATGACCATAGATGAGGGTAGGAACGTAGATGTCTGTGTTATAAAAAATAACACTGCTTATGTCAATTCAGCATTGCTTTTCTGTACTGTATCAGCTGATGCTAAACCTCATATCTTGGTATCAGTATCGAAAGTGAAAAAAGTGAATCGGTACATCCCTAGTTCAAGGAACGCTCTGCAGTGCAAGTGGAATGGGCAAAAATTTGGCTGGAGAAAGTATTAACTAGGGTGCTTAATCAAACTCCTTTGTGTTGGTCCATCCTAATAAAACACATTAAAGCTTGGCATTGCAAACGTAGCAAAATATAAAACACCAGTTAAAGGGGGTGGAAAAACTTTAGCAAGGCACTATCTGTTCATTCCACCAAATCATCGCAGTCCATCGTCTTGTAAAGTAACCCATTCCAGGAGGTCCATAGTGTCCAGCACTACCAACCCACACAACCTCCAGTTTGCTTCAACATATCCCTTTGCTGCTCATAATCCACAGGAAGTACAGCTCTCCAACGTCAGTCACTTGTGTGGTCTGACATGGCGCACCACATTCGCCTCAAACACCGTCTTCATCGCCTTTTCTATCTGCTTGAGGAAGACCTGGGGAATCCGACCACACAGAGTGTTGACAGTGTCCAAGAACTTGTTCTGGATGGGATAGAAGAGTGACTGGAACATGTTGTCCTCGAAGGGGAACTGTGGAGAAACAATCAGTCATCATCTGTTCTGGTCCACAGTTTGGTCACATCTCGTTTAGACTATTGTAATTCTCTACTTTTTGGTCTGCCACAGAAAACTCTGCATAAACTACAATTGGTTCAAAATTCAGCTGCT
>NW_015116628.1:15090-15643 GCF_001443285.1 Poecilia latipinna | reverse complement strand
TCCGCACTCCACTGCTGTTCTGGTCCACAGTTTGGTCACATCTCGTTTAGACTATTGTAATTCTCTACTTTTTGGTCTGCCACAGAAAACTCTGCATAAACTACAATTGGTTCAAAATTCAGCTGCTTGTATTATTACTCAGACCCCCTTAATTCATCACATCACACCTATTTTACGACAGCTCCATTGGCTTCCAATCACATATCGCATCAACTATAAAATACTTCTTCTAACTTTTAAAGTAGTTCACAACCTCACACCTTCATATCTCTCGGACCTCCTTCACATTGCCTCACCCACCCGTCTCCTCAGATCCTCTTCCTCTGTCCATCTCACCGTTCCACCTGCTCGTCTTGTCACTATGGGAAGCAGAGCATTCAGCCGCTCTGCTCCCAAACTCTGGAACTCACTCCCACCTGATCTCCGTAACATTGAGTCTTTGCAATATTTTAAGTCCAAACTAAAAACCCATTTGTTTGAACTAGCATACAGCTTTTAATTACCTTTGTCTTATAAATCTTGTTTGTTTTATTACCGGTATGTATTTTATAAC
>NW_015116628.1:3676-10690 GCF_001443285.1 Poecilia latipinna | reverse complement strand
ATTGAAGGTTTTTAGGTGCGTCTTATAGTGCGGAAAATACGGTAATTTATGAATGGGAGGAGAAGCACGTCAAGCCATAAAAAACTTTATAAAGATGCTCAGAGCTCAGGATAAAAGTACGAAAAGGCCACGAAAAACTAAAAAGCTAGCTTTTAGTTGCTAGCTTCACAGCCGAATGAAGCTAGCAACAACGTGGCTGGCCCAGGAGTTCAGAACACCGGAACAACCATGGACTCAGATGGAATATTTAAGGGTACCGATGATTTGAAGATGACCTTAAAGAGGGACAATGCAAAACCAAAACAAGCATTTGGGACATGAGATTCACGGTAAGCTGGATAGTATTGTCACTGATGTACAGGGCCTAGCTGAGCGGATTGACAAGGCAGACGCCAGCGTGCATCAAGGGGACAACTGGGCGAAGGTGGCAACCGAGGCGCTGTGCTCCTGCATCGAGCAGCAGAGGATGCTCCAGTTCAAGCGCTAATTTAGAGTCCCACTTCAGAAGAAACCTGTATCTTTGGGGTCCCAGAAGGACAGGAGGTTAACTCTGTCATACAATTTATTGAGGCGCTTTTGAGAAGCCAGCTGCAACCTATGGCACAAAAAAATTTTCATAGAGCTATTGGGAAAAAAAATGGATAACGCTATTTGATATAAACATTTGTCAAAATGTTTATATCCAAAAGCTGATCGTGAGAACGTGAGATCCAATAGGTTGATCGTGGCATCAACCTGTCCCAAACATGGAACTGTAATGTTCATATGGTGCTTTGTATCTTCTGTTTTGAGCCAATCCATTTCATGTTCCTCATTATCATTATGTTTTGCACCTTTCTGATTGTTTCTCTTCTTGGGCCTCATTGATTCACACTCACGCTACAATATTATCAAATGCATTATGCAAGTAGGTTTCCAGCACTCTTCATCTCACCCTCATTGTTGTGCCCTCGCTCTTGTTCCCTGGATGTGTCCCCTGGCTTTGCCCTGGTCGGATTGTTGCTAGTTGTCTATCTGGATCTCGACCCACGCCTGTATTACAGATTCCCCACCTACGGCATGGATAAATAATCTGTTCACTGCCTCTTCATGTATGACCGTAGCCCGTCTGACCCAGGATTTGGATATGGAATTGTACTTTTGTTGAACATGGAGAGGACCAAAGCAGATAGCAGAAGCGCCACCCTGCATCAACGCTCCTCCTCCCCGGGTTCTCACCCCTGAGCCCTCCATCAGTGGACCATCTGCTCCCTTCTTCCCCTCGGCCGATCTGTACAGTATCTGATAGGCAGGCCAGGTTAGTGTATATTCCACACACTAAGATTCCTTTAGTGTTTCTCAGATCATCGAGCTCTCTTCTCCGCCCCCCGCAGTGCTGCAGCTGCTTCTTAGTGTGGTCTATTATATGTAGTGTTTGTATTGTGGTGTCATGAATTTAATGAACCTTTAATTGGTCTTCATGAATCTGTCAAGTAATGCTCCATTCCCCTTGAGACTGTTGATGTAAAAAGTTTAGAATCAACATTCAGAATTGAGATTATGTAATATGATTCAATGTATTCAATGTTTTTCCCTTCTTTAGGGAGGACACATATTACAGCCTCTCTCCAAGATGGTGGCTTCTCTGCTCTACTCCAGAGTCCAGGGGAAAGCTCCTCCCTGAACATGTTGCACCACTCTTTTGGAAACCCATTACTATGTGGGCACTTATTAGTTTTCAAATAGCAACGTTGGAGACAATGTGGCTGGCCATCAGAACAACAATTATTCTCTTATTTTGGTCCTGTCCAAAGTAGCACCTTTGGACAGGACCTTTCTACTGGGATATGTCATCCCCACGAACCCCAGCATTCTCCTTTTGAGGCTAATATCTGGAAAGGTGCATTAAAAAGAATACCTTTATCTATTTAAAATTCTATCAGTTGCAAGCAAAAAAGCGGTAACCTGGTCTTGGTTAAAGAAACTCCCACCCCATTGGCAATTCATGGAAGAGATTCCTTCTATGGGAATGTGGCATATCTTCTATGCACCAAAGGACAGTCTTTCAACAAACATTGGCCTAAATGGTTTACATATAAGAGCAACGGAAGCATAAGACCTAACATTATGTAATATTGTTTTTCTCCCACTAAACTACAAATCAGTGATCCAAGTTCTGTGTGCTTTGTATGTTTTACTGTAATAATGAAAAAGGTTAAATAAAGAGTCTTTAAAAAAAAGAATTCATCACAGTCTGTAAACGGCATTTACTAATTCTGTCAGCAGGGATGGGGCATGGTTTGTGTATTAATCATAAATTACGTCCCGCCTCGTGTTTAAGAGGCTTATCTTTGCTGCCAGCGAAACTGCCGTCTGAAATTAAAAAACTGACCCAAATTGTTTAATGTGAGCTCAAGAGAATTAACATCACACAGTTGACAGCTAGCCAGAGAGATCTTTTCAATGAGCCCTTTATTGTAAGCTAAAGAAGCAGTCCCACTCTTTTCAGCCAACTGTTGTGAAGTGTGAGTTGTTTTTCTATCAGTTTTTGCATAACAAAAAGATAATGATATCCAACCATATAGTACAATGGTTTACATGAGCTTTCATGTCACTTGGCATTTACCAGTCTCTTACAGCATTTGTCATCTTGAATGTAAAGACTAATGTAATTTTTGGGAGAGTCTTGCTGATTTCTGATCACTTCAATTTCAAAAATGGTCCCTGACTTCAAAACTTTAGCTGCTGCTTGTAATTCCAGTCCAGTGCGGCAGCAGAGTGTGGAGTCAGACTCCAGGTCAAAGCCCTGAGGATTTGATTAAGCACAATTGGGTGAACCATTTATACCCATGTTCATAACTTGAGTGCAAGCTACATGTATGTGCTACATGTGTGCAAAAGTTTCTACGTCTTACTACATCATCTTTTTTTTTTTTTTTTTTTTTTTTTTGCAGCCATGAGTAATGTCAACATCTGATAAAATCACACTTTGCGTGGGCTGGTTGATTCACTTCAAACCAGTAGAGCAGGGGTCCCCAAACTACGGCCCGCGGGCCGGATCCGGCCCGCCACGTCATTTGGTCCGGCCCCCTGAACAATGCCGGATCCGGCCCGCCTGCTCATACCAGAGAGCATTCAGTGTTTTTTTTCATATATTGTATTTTCCGGTTTATATGTGGATTTTTCTTCAACCACCAGGGGGCTTTTGAGCAAATGTGAAACTTACTTTCCCTCAATGGAATATATACTCGTCAGTCCCAGTCACCGTTTCACTCACGGTTTTTTCCATTTGCATTCTGGGTAAAAATCTATCCAAAAGTGCAAAAACTAAGACCGGCCCCCGACCACAGAAAGGAACAGCTATGTGGCCCTCGCAGGAAAAAGTTTGGGGACCCCTGCAGTAGAGGGAAACACGTCTAATTCATATTTTCTTTTTTTGCAATATTTTAAAAATTTGTCCAAAATTCACATCATAATTGCATAGAAACATGGCTACTGATGCAGCATTTCCAAAGACCTTTTCAGCTTTCCAACCAGTCCAACATCATGAATGACTCACAACATTTTGAAAAAACATAAATATGGCATTTGATTTACAAGAATGCTCTAAAGTCAAGAGGCACATTGAAGATGATGTTACATCTGTTACAAGTTACATATAGGGGTGAATTTGTCTCAATATTATTCAATCAAACAAAAATATTGTAATGGAATATTAGATTTTGGAAAAAACGTTTTGTCTAAAAACTATTTTTTAAATTCAAATCACAAATTTTTGTCTCATGAAGAGAAAAAGTTGCATGCAAAACATTAACTTTTATTTGCACGTGACAGAAGTCTTTGGTTGCAATTCTTAAACTTTTGGTTTTAATGCTCCCTTTTTTTGGTTGAACTCAGAGTTTTAATTGCTGGAAACATGAACATCTTGGGTGGGGCATAAAGATGCGTTAGTGCTGACTAACCCACCTCTGAACTGTACCCTAAACAACCAATTGTAAGCCACAAGTAGTGGTGACATACTTCCATTTAAATTTAAGCCACATCAATCATTTCCGGTTGCCTCTTTCTCCATATTGTTTTTAGCGATAGCTGTACTGTGATCAAGACACAAAATCTATAATATCTGCAAGCTACTGGTACAACAACTAATTTTTGTTGTGTGTTGTTGTATCCATCCAGTAATTAGCAGGTACAATCCAGTGATAAATTATTATTACTTTCCTGTTGATATCAAGGTAACAAAGGACCATGGCTATTGTAGTGGAAAATTTTATGATTATGAATAAAACAATGCATAAAAGTTTCATGATTCTTGTGAGACACACACCTGCTCTAAAGGGAGTCTAGGGAGTCTTCCAGAGCAGTCCCTCTGTTCTTGGTAGTACAATAAATCTATGGAGTCGTTATCTTTCCTGGAATGTTATGATGTACATAGTTTCTGGATTGTTTCTGATAAAACTGTAAGTTTTGTTTGCTCTGGGTTCTTTCTCCTGACTGCGATCAGTGAGCAGAGACTTCGAACGCTGTAGAGCCTTCGAATAAATACTGATTAAGAATATATTCTTTCTCTGGTTCCTTGGGTTTTTGAAACAGTCTATCCTCACTCCTTGTTAAAGGAAAATTTCCACAACACTATCTGCAGGAAAATACTTAGCCACTAAAGCTAACAGTCACACACCATTTCAAACTAGAGGATATTATTTTATATGTCCAAGTAAAGCAAAACAAGATAATGACAGGAGAGGAAAAATGTTAAGTTCTTAGCAGTATTAGCTCAGCCGATGTCTCCCTTCAGGAAGCCACAAAAGCCAAACAGAACTCCAGTCCAGCTCCAGCTACAATGAAGATGAAAAGAGAGAAAACAGTATGGAGTGAAAATAGTCTCAAAATATCTGTACATGCGTAAAAAGATTTCTGCGTATGTAAAAAGATTTGTGTGTGTCTAAAAGTATCTGTGCGTGTGTAATACTGGATTTGTAAACCTTAAAAATAAAACAAATCTTCTCTTAGGCCTATACATGTTGAAAAAGTACACACAAATCACCTGGTACTCGTACACAAAACTGCATTTACACACAGATCCGGTTACGAGTGCACAACTATTTTTGAGACTCATTTCACGCTTCGGGGAAGCTCCCAGATTTGTGTGTAGATGGTGCGTTTACATGCTAGTAAAAGCTGGGACATCTGAGTTTTGCTCTGACGTTTGCTTGTGCCGAAGTGGCAAATACGTTAGTTCGGTGGAAAACGGTATATATCAGCACTTCTTTATAATATCCTAAAATTATTTCTAGACATATTGTGCATTTTTGAGCGGCACAGGAGACTAAGTGGTCTGAAAAAGGACCACTGGGTGGCGGAATGGTTCGCTGGCCGGAAAAATAGCCAGGCAAACCCAGAAGCAAGACGGAGCGTCCCGGTGGTCTGTCCTCTGAAGTAAGTAGGAGCTAAACCTGCAGGCTTTGCCCTCCGATTATAATGAGACATGGAGTAATTATAAATGATTTCAGATTACGTTTTATATGTCTGGTATTTTGATATTCTGCCCTCCTCATATGTTTCTGTTAGCGGGAGCTAAAGTTTATGTCAGCTATGCTACGTTAGCTGTTGGGAGCTAAGCGTGGATTTTTACTGTCACACAGTTTGATCGTCTGTCTTCAGTCTTAACTTTAACCAGGTTGATTAAGTTTTATGATGCCGAAGTCGACAAGCATCTTCAGGAGATTATGGCAGTTATAGATGTTGGTCATTATCACTGAAACCGTATTTTGTTGCTTCAGCAACAAATTCCTGGACCTGCAGGAACATCATCTGCAGCTAGACTTTATTCACCATAACAAACTGAAAGGTACTTCATTTATGTTCACTTTTCAACATACTGAAGGATTTAGTCTAATGTTCACACATAGGCCTGTTAGAATACTCAATAAATCAATTAATCAGATGATAAATTAAAACAAACTCAATCATTTCCATTGGCATGATTTATTGTAAAAGAACCTTTTTTTTCTGTCATAAAGCAGTGGTCAAACTATGGCTAAATGTTTGTAATTTACTTTCTTTTTTTCTCTCTTTCTACCAAAACTGGATAATAAAAGTCTTCAGTTTGGTACTTTGGTCTCGACTAGCCCTTATTTTGAAAAGCAATTTTGTTTAAAAAGACTTCAAAATTCATTAGTTTTATTTATTCTGGATACTAAAAATGTCTTCCAGTTCCAGTGTTAAATGTTCATTAGAATTTAAAGTTTAATGACCTTTGAGAATGTGTTCTTGCATTTTTATTTCGTCATTACCATTATATAACTTAAAAAATGGTCTCAAAAGAACTATATTATCGTTTGTTGAGAACTTTGGAACAACTTATCATACAGTAATTTTTTTTCATGGTAACAGACCTATTCACACATCCTCCAGAATCTTCAGATTAAACTGTTTGTGTCTGGACCCCATTTCATCGGCCCTTAAACAAATATATACCTCGTCTGCAAACCAGGACAAACCTGCTGTTCATTTCAAGTTGATTAATGTAGATGGTAAAATGTATTCAGATGGTTTAGATTTTCACAAACAGTAAATTTCTTTTTCAATTGATATTATGACACAATTGAGAGCTAATAAAGACATACATAAGAAAATAAATATTTTATGCATTTATTTAAAGCACCACTGCAAACATAGCCTTCACAGCAAAACATTTAAACAAAACATTTTCAAATGTTTTACATTAGTAAAACATTTGATCAACATAAAAAGAAAAATGTCTACATACATTGTGATTATTCAAGTCACTTTCAGGTTCAGTAATGTTCTGTCACAGTCAGGTCTGTCGGTGCATCAGCTGTTCAGGAAAATCAACATAACTGTAGACTAAATGTCTATTTGTACTTTTCTCTGCATCTTCAGCCAATCTGCAGCAGCTGAGATTCTGGGAGGTTCAACACCAAAACTTGAAGCTTCAAACTGAGCCGTCAACTGAACCAAGACGCCTTTCAAACAACTACAGTAGTTAACCTGCTCTGTTGGTAGATGTTATGG
>NW_015116628.1:0-2335 GCF_001443285.1 Poecilia latipinna | reverse complement strand
GGTACAGGAGACTAAGTGGTCTGAAAAAGGACCACTAGGTGGCGGAATGGTTCACTGGCCGGAAAAATAGCCAGGCAAACCCAGAAGAGACGGAGCGTCCCGGTGGTCTGTCCTCTGAAGTAAGTAGAAGTTAAACCTGCAGGCTTTGCTCTCCGATTATAATGACACATGGAGTAATTATAAATGATTTCAGGTTACGTTTTATATGTCTGGTATTTTGATACTCTGCCCTCCTCATATGTTTCTGTTAGCGGGAGCTAAAGTTTATGTCAGCTATGCTACGTTAGCTGTTGGGAGCTGAGTCCGTGTATTTTTATTGTCTCACTCTTCACAGTTTGATAGTCTGTCTTCAGTCTTAACTTTAACCCAGGTTGATCTGGTTTTATGATGCCGAAGTCGGCAAGCATCTTCAGGAGATTATGGCAGTTATGGATGTTGGTCACTATCACTGAAACTGTATTTTGTTGCTTCAGCAGTAATGAAGGTAGATCTGAACCTGCAGGAACATCATCTGCTGCTAGACTTTATTCACCATAACAAACTGAAAGGTACTTCATTTATGTTGACTTTTCAACATACTTAAGGATTTAGTCTAATGTTCACACATAGGCCTGTCAGAATAATCAATAAATCAATTAATCATGTAATAAATTAAAACAAACTCAATCATTTCCATTGGCCTGATTTATTGTTTCTCTTTTTCTCTACCAAAAACTGGATAATAAAAGTCTTCAGTTTGGTACTTTGGTCTCAATTAGACCTTATATTGAAAATAAATTTTGTTTAAAAATACTTCAAAATTCATTCGTTTTATTTATTCTGAATATTAAAAATGTCTTCCAGTTCCAGTGTTAAATGTTCATTAGAATTTAAAGTCTAATGACTTTTGAGAATGTGTTCTTGCATTATTATTTCATCATTGCCATTATATAACTTAAACATGGCCTCAAAAGAACTATATTATTGTTTGTTGAGAACTTTGGAACAACTTATCATACAGTAATTTTTTTTCATGGTAACAGACCTATTCACACATCCTCCAGAATCTTCAGATTAAACTGTGTTTGTGTCTGGACCCCATTTCATCGGCCCTTAAACAAATATATACCTCGTCTGCAAACCAGGACAAACCTGCTGCTTCTGTTCGTCTTCATTTCAAGTTGATTAATGTAGATGGTAAAATGTATTCAGATGGTTTAGATTTTCACAAGCAGTTAATTTCTTTCTCAATTGATATTTTGACACAGTTAACAGCTAATAAACACATACTTAAGAAAATAAATATTTTATGCATTTATTTAAAGCACCACTGCAAAAATAGCCTCCACAGAAAAACATTTACTGTAAAACATTTGATCAACATAAAAAGAAAAAATTCTACATACATTGTGATGACTCAAGTAATTTTCAGGTTCAGTAATGTTCTGTCACAGTCAGGTCTGTCAGTGCATCAGCTGTTCAGGAAAATCAACATAATTTCTTTCTAACACTAACTGTCTATCTGTACTTTTCTCTGCATCTTCAGACAATCTGCAGCAGCTGAGATTCTGGGAGGTTCAACACCAAAACCTGAAGCTTCAAACTGAGCCGTCAACTGAACCAAGATGCCTTTCAAACAACTACAGTAGTTAACCTGCTCTGTTGGTAGATGTTATGGTGTCTCCTTAATCTGTACAGACTGACACTGGTCGTATTTGAATACACAGCTTTATGGTGTTTTCTTTTGTTAATTGATTATAGTAAATATTTGAACATCCATGTAAGTTTGAAGACATTTCATTGTTAACTTTAGGTAGCTGTGAATCCACCCATGTTAATCTGAACCTATTTTGTTAAAGATTCAACAGATTTGTTGCAATCTTAAATATTTAATCTGTCCTTTGTGTGCAGTGAAATGAACATAAAGTTAATTCAGGAAACACTTGTCATCTTCTTTCTACAGTACAAATTGAATGATGCCTCTATTAAAATCATATATTTGTGACATCAAACTTTTTTTCTGTCATAAAGCAGGCTAAATGTTTGTAATTGACTTTCAACAAATGGAAACCAAAATGGTTTTAAAGTAAAGCCACTATGTAAAGTCCTCAACTACCTCAACACAGGTAAAGTTTCCACTGTATGCAAGTAAATGTGATTACGATTGAATGACAATTGTACAGCAGGGCTTTAACTCCAGTTCATAAGGGTCGGTGTCCTCCAACCTTTAAATGTCTCTTCTTTATTGCACCTTAGTCAAATCATGAGGTCAGAGGTCATTAGCACGACTCTGGAGGACTTGACTGTCCTAAGCAGCCATTTAATTCAGATGTGTTGGACCAGAACGTATCTAAAT
>NW_015116627.1:34375-35034 GCF_001443285.1 Poecilia latipinna | reverse complement strand
ATCAACCTCCTCCTCCTGCTGCAACACCTTCTTCATCATCAGGCCAGTTCTGGGGTTCAAGATGCCGGTACTCCGTCCGTCTCTCTCAAAGGTTCCCTTTCTTAGTTCTCAGTGTCAGCATTAGGGAAAGAATCTTGATGATTGATTTTACTTATTTGATTATTTCTGCTACTGAATTAAGCTGTACTGACCCTTGCAATATTACCTTACTAATAAAATAATTAGCATTAAGAAAATCTAAAAGATGTTGTGGACATTCAGTTAATGAGTCACCTTAAAGTTCTTTGATGGTTGTAACATAGCTATGAAGTTTGATTCTGGGGAGGAAAAAGTGGAAAATGTTTTATAGGTTGCTTTTAGCCAAACACTATATGTAAACAACACCCTTGGGACTCGCCCGAGTCACTAAAACCAACCTGGTTCAGTAACAAGTACACATTGTAATAAAAAGAGAAGGAGCGACCATTAACAGGTGTGCCTTGTGGAACATGTTGGCTGCAGACTGCTCAGTCTGGCTACTTCACAGGAGGAAGACAGTGGGACATCTGGATGGAGGGAGTCAGAAACCAGGCAAGTCTTTCTCTGCCTCAGCTTAAACAGAGTTTACTTCAGTTCTGGACAGGGTAAACCCCAGCAGATTTAGGAAACTCAATTTACCC
>NW_015116627.1:26551-32210 GCF_001443285.1 Poecilia latipinna | reverse complement strand
CAGGGGAAAAGAGGAACTGATAGGAGAGCAGAGATGACCAAGGCCTTATTGCTGAACTTAAACTTTCCTAAGAAAAGGTTGGGCAGGCAACAGATGTAGGAGAACTGTTGAGCAACTTGGGACATTAGAACAGACATCAGGACATCATGTCTCCAAGACGGTGATGGATATGAGATCATCAGTCCAAACAGTCGGTCAATGAGACAGGCACAGCAACAAAGCTAGCCAATGCAAATGCACCAAAAGCTGGATAAACCCTTTATAAGGTGGGTGCAAAAGAGGAATCTTTGGTTGGATCCTTCAGGCAGCTTCGAGCCAAGATCGAGATGGACAAAGAACTCTGCAGCTGAAGAAGAGCCGGAGCCACAGAGCCGAAGACTGTTCTGCACATGGGGACCAACCCATTAGCCCCGCAACATGTGGCTTCAAATTGCACTTCTCTCACCAGCTGAGTTCGGGACCCCAAAGACAAAGACCAAGGCAAAGATGAAGATAAAGACAAAGATGAAGATAAAGACAAAGATGAAGGTAAAGGCAAAGACAAAGAGGAAGAACTTCTGCCTTCCCTCAGCTCGTCTACATCTCAGTGGACCAGAAAGATCATGAGACGAGGAGAAGGGAGCTACAGAGCTGCAAGACAAGAAGCTGAGGACCGCTACGCACAAGAGGAAGTCACCCTGAGGCCCGAGATCTGCTGCTCTGACTCAGTACTCTTCCTGTACTGGGAGCCTCCTGCTGCTGCAACACCTTTTTCATCATCAGGCCAGTTCTGGGGTTCAAAATGCCAAACTCCGTTCGTCTCTCCCAAAGTTTCCCTTTTTTAGTTCACAGTGTCAGCATTAGGGAAAGATAGGCTAGATTATTGATTTTACTTATTTGATTATTTCTGCTACTGATTTAAGCTGTACTGACCCTTGCAAAATTGCCTTACTAATAAAATAATTAGCATCAAGAAAATCTAAAAGATGTGGACATTCAGTTAATGAGTCACCTTAAAGTTCTTTGATGGTTGTAAAATAGCTATGAAGTTTGATTCTGGGAGGAGAAAGTGGAAAATGTTTTATAGGTTGCTTTTAGCCAAAACTAAAACACCCTTGGGACTCGCCCGAGTCACTAAAACCAACCTGGTTCAGTAACAAGTACACATTGTAATAAAAAGAGAAGGAGCGACCGTTAACAGGTGTGCCTTGTGAAGCTAGTTGACTGTAGGCTGCTCAGTCTGGCTAATTCATGGGGGAAAGACGGGTGGGACATCTGGAAGATCTGAGATCTGTCATAGATCTGAGTTGTGCCGACAGTATGAAACACCAGAATTACACAACATTAGCTTGGTGTGATGTGAATTTTATTTTTTGTTTGAATTTTAAAAAACAATAAAATTCATGATCTGAGTATTTATCATTATGATTGAGCCTGGAACATTTTATTTATAAAACAAAATAAAATATCTGGATTTATTTAACCCTTGTATGTAGGAATGGGGTCCAACCGACCCCACACACTTAAAACTTGCATCATTTGCCATAGTCCTCTACATTTGCCTCAGTCCTCGTGTAACACAGATGGGAAGGGTATTATACATATATTGGATTAATGGGCCAATAGGTTCGGCTATCGGAGCATGGTGGGGTGTTAAATGACACACAAAGGCAGTTAAATGAAATTAAAGAACTGGCTTTAGTGACATAAACCATAAAATTGACAAACAGTTGTACAAGACACACAATTATGAAAATAAAATTGCACACAATAAAATACAAGAAATAATACTTGGCCAAGTGCTAGTTCTCAGTTTTAAATCTTTTGGGTGCACCCTGGTAATCTGAATTCTAAATGATAATATACAACAGATTAATCAATTCCAGTTCCAATTCAGGTTCAACTCAACACTGTTTAAATGAGGAGAATTTCCTACACAGCAGTTATAAAGTCCCAAATAAAAACTGGTCCAAAAGGTCCAAAATTCCAAGATTAAACAATAAGAATGACAAATGTCAGTCAGTAGTCTCATACATAACCAACTCTGTGTGAAGATGCGAGTGATACAGGCCTACCACACCGCGGGGTGCAGCAGGACTCCAAATGGAAAAGAAGGAATCCAGTTCTTTCTAAGTCCAAGTGGGAAGGCTCGCCATCAAAGTCACAGGAGGAATCCACCTCAGGAACTATCCAGCATAGAAAAAAAACCCTGACCTGTCATTAGACAGGACCAGCAGAATAATATAATTTTATTAAGCTGTTCTAGCTTTAATCCTTAAATCATGTTTCTGTAGACATCAGATTTGACATCAATTTATCAAATCAGTGATTCTTGAGATAAGGGACAAAATGGTTTTAAAATTCTTCCACCAAAAATGTTATTTATTCCTGAAGTTATGTATTCATACATGACAAATAATGTTTTGGGAATGTAAATATGTTAAGGTGCAGGCTCCCAGCTGCAGCATTTTCTTTTAAATTACATTTTTACTGGATCTGACTGAGAACTTTGTCAACACCTTCAGACAAAAAATAAATTGGTATAAAATTATTTTTTAATGAACTTATGACTGATATTTTTACGCTCTGTGGTGTCTTAATTATTTTAATTATGTCCATGTTTTTGAAATTAATCATACCACAATTTAAACATTTATTTAGTCTGTATTTAATTACTCCAGTTCAATTGATACAAAAAACTATTTTGAAAGTAATCACCACAATGAACAGTGCCACTTATTAGTAAAAAAACATATGCACCAAATAGATGAATTCAGACATTTCATAAACAAATGCCTATCAAGAAACAAAATAAATGTTATTTTAAACAAAATGCAACTTAAACTACATCTGACAGAGTTGACGGCACATGACGGTGTTGACACAGAACTGACGGTGGTGACAAACTAGTAAGTAAAAAGAAAACACTGAACTTGAAATGACATTTAAGAAGAATTAAATGCTGAAATGTTGTAGAATGTGAAGATATGAAGAAAAAATGTGAAATAACCATATTTAGATTTCAAGGAACATCTAAATTTTTGAGAATGTACCTTTGTCACTGAAGTCATCAACCAGGACGATTTTCAATCAAAATGTAAAAGATGAATACAAACAAAAATATACACGACAGAACTTTTTGAAATATATTGTGAACTAATTCATATCTTTCTAAATCGCTTAAAAGTCAGAATATTTAATCCCCAGGCAATAGACGTGTCACATATTGTCCTTCAATAAAATCCATAACAGCTGGTGAAATGCGGTATACACCCCTGGTGCTGCTTGTGCGGACTGGTGAGGATGGTTTTCTCAGCCTAACTAGGACATCCGAAAATGGCACAAAGCAGACATGCCGACGACCTTGTTTTTGCTTGAAGCTAAGAGTTGGTCCATGAGGATGAAAAAATTCCACTTGTACATCTTCGTGCTCTTTGTCAATTTGTAAGGCTTTAGCCAGCCACCATTTTCCATCATACATCACAACAAGCCAGTCTTCACTTTGGACATCACTAGGACCTATCGCGGTTGTTGTACCTTTAGGTGTCTTGCTGGGCTCCTTCTCCATTTCCTCCATCAGCATTTCCAGAGGATTCTGAACTTTAGCAGTGGTTGAACTTTCATGGACATCTGGGTCCTGTGTTGTGTTGCCAAAAGAGTGAATGGTGGGACTGAAGCACTTGCAAATCTGTGGCTCTCCGCAAAAACATGAAAGGAACCTACAATGGATGACATTCCCCTGAGCTAGCACTTGGTGAATGTTTCTTGTTCCTGGAATTGATTTCAGGGTTTGCAGGAGGAGAGAGTCACAAGATTGAAAATCTTCATTTGTCACAAATTGCAGCTTGACACCACTTAAGCTGTTGGACACCATGTCAAAGAATAATTTGCCATCTATTTCTGACCTCTCAGCACATCTCTTCACCATCGCCCCAATGCCATCTGGAGCGCCTTTGCCATGTGATGTTGGGAAGAAATTCCATGTAGCTTTCTCAAATCCCAGACGTTGCGGGACAACACAGAGGAGAAAGAAGTTCTTCTTATTTTTATATTGTTTGCTTGGACCATCAGACCAAAAGTGGATAGTGTTTATAGCCGGATATCTGATGTGAATATCTGTGAGGATTTGATCCATATAGGTCCAGATGGCTGCAGTATCCTGACACTTTGACTCTGAGATTGTGCAGAATCCTGCTTTTTGTTGCCCAGTGTAGAACATGCCTGCGTGAAGTGTGATCTGCGGGAGATTTTGTCCATAGTGACAGGATTGTACTTCTGAGCTGAATTTACATCTCCAGGCATCAGAAAAGTCAACATGAACAATGGCTGTATTTTCATCACAATTTGCTATCATATTCCGATACTCCTTGGTTTGATTTCGAACCAAGTGGACATGAGTGGTTGTCTCATTTTTTAATTTGTCTTGGTAGAGACACCTAAGCTCTGACAAGGTGCCAGTGTATTCCTCCAGTTTGGTGTGAAAGTGAGTTCCAACTTCTGTTTGCTCCTCTACACGTTTCCACTGTGACCATTTTACTGGTGTTGTCCCTTTTTCTGGAGAAAGACTTGAGCATTTGTTTAAACAGCAGGAGCAAGCACGCAAAAGACAAGACTCACTTGCTGGAGAACAACAGATAAGTTTGAAACTCTCTTCAAGGTTGCTGGTTGCCACAGCATTGAATGATTTCAAGACCTCAAGCATCAACATAGCATTCTCATGGTACTGACACAGACAGGTTTTTCGATCTGAGGCTCTGATAGGTGTGATGTGGAAAGGACGCAAGGCACAGAATGATGAGTAACTAAGCGTAATATTTGGGTTTTGTTGGAGAAATACACCATGAAGGTTTTGCATAGTATTAGTTAGAATCATTCTTTGACGTTTTACTTTATTTCTGGTGATGGTGTCTTGCTTGTCAGTCGTCACCCTTGAATTGTTTTCCAAAAACATGTGCACACTCCGGGAGATGCGCTGGAGAAAACTAGGCTTCCTTTGTTTTTGCATTTTTTCTCTCAGTGTTTTGTAAGTCAAGCCAAACTCATGAACCCGATGAAGTAGCCGATATTTCTTGAGAATTCTACCAGACAAAGAAAGTTGTACGTGCTTTGCTACAAGTTTGCTTCTTCTGGGAATATGATGGGCATTGCTTTTCAACTCTGCAGTCAAGGCATGGTGGAAAACTAATGATCTTTTGATTAATGGATTCCTTAGTTTGCTCCCTTGAAGCATCTTTTTGGTCTTAGTCTGAGGTGAGTCTTTTGTTTTTTTCTTTTTACGTCTGTTTTTTTCTTTTACGCGTACAAGTCGCTTTTTTAGAGTGCTTCTCTCTTTTGATAACTTGTGAATTTTGTCTTTTAGTTCTTTGACCTGTCTTGAATGCCTTTTCCTCATTTTAGATCTTTCCCTTTCCCCTGCTGCCCGCTGCCTAGTGCTCCTTGGTTCTTCAAAATTTAAATCTATAAGACTCTGCGGTCGGGTATCTATACTTTTCTGGCCATCCTTTGCTCTTTTTCTGCGTACTCTTGACTCCTGTTTTTGCTTCCAAAATCTTCTCTTACGTCTCTTATCTCTTTGACCCAGACCATTGATATGTTTTATTTTTCCCTCTTCCACTCTCTGTCTCCATCTTTTCCTTTCCTTTCTTAAAAACTCTTCCTTCAGCTCAGGCTGGCTATTAAT
>NW_015116627.1:20917-24126 GCF_001443285.1 Poecilia latipinna | reverse complement strand
ATACACCATGAAGGTTTTGCATAGTATTAGTTAGAATCATTCTTTGACGTTTTACTTTATTTCTGGTGATGGTGTCTTGCTTGTCAGTCGTCACCCTTGAATTGTTTTCCAAAAACATGTGCACACTCCGGGAGATGCGCTGGAGAAAACTAGGCTTCCTTTGTTTTTGCATTTTTTCTCTCAGTGTTTTGTAAGTCAAGCCAAACTCTTGAACCCGATGAAGTAGCCGATATTTCTTGAGAATTCTACCAGAAAAAGAAAGTAGTGTGTGCTTTGCTACAAGTTTGCTTCTTCTGGAAATATGATGGGCATTGCTTCTCAACTCTGCAGTCAAGGCATGGTGGAAAACTAATGATCTTTTGATTAATGGATTCCTTAGTTTGCTCCCTTGAAGCAACTTTTTCGTCTTAGTCTGAGGTGAGTCTTTTGTTTTTTTCTTTTTACGTCTTTTTTTTTCTTTTAGGCGTACAAGTCGCTTTTTTAGAGTGCTTCTCTCTTTTGATAACTTATGAATTTTGTCTTTTAGTTCTTTGACCTGTCTTGAATGCCTTTTCCTCATTCTAGATCTTTCCCTTTCCCCTGCTGCCCGCTGCCTACTGCTCCTTGGTTCTTCAAAATTTAAATCTACAGGACTCTGCGGTGGGGTATCTACACTTTTCTGGCCTTCCTTTGCTCTTTTTCTGCGTTCTCTTGCCTCCAGATCATTGATATGTTTTATTTTTCCCTCTTCCACTCTCTGTCTCCATCTTTTCCTTTCCTTTCTTAAAAACTCTTCCTTCAGCTCAGGCTGGCTATTAATTTTTTCTCTCCTTTTCTGATACACCCTGTTCCTTCTCTTGCGCTCCTCCACCGACAGCTTTTTTCTGGCCATTGTAGCCTGAAATACAGGCAATTATCATCAGTACACTGCTTGTCATGGGATAAACATACCCTTCCCTTACAAAATAAACTACATCTTATTAATTTTAAAGGACTAATAAAATTGTATTAAATTTAAACCATTAAACTATACAAGTTGCTGAAAATAATCAGAAACATTTTTAAAAAGAAATACATGATGAATGTGAAGTGCTGTCATTTATGTAAAATACAGTAAAATTAATTAACTGCACACTTAAGTGACATTTGTCAACACCATCACTAAGAGAGTCAACACCGTCAGTTAAAAAATCTGATGGAGTTGACAAAATGCCATGCTAACTTCATTTATATCATGATATTCTGAAGGAGGCCATATTGTAGCTCATTAGTTCCTTTAAATCAGGGGTCCCCAAACTACGGCCCGCGGGCCGGATCCGGCCCGCCACGTCATTTGGTCCGGCCCCCTGAACAATGCCGGATCTGGCCCGCCTCCTCTGGCCCGCCTCCTCATACCAGAGAGCATTCAGTGTTTTTTTTCATATATTATATTTTCTGGTTTATATGTGGATTTTTCTTCAACCACCAGGGGGGCTCTTGAGCAGATGTGAAGCTAACTTTCCCTCAATGGAATATATACTAGTCAGTCCCAGTCACCGTTTCACTCTCGGTTTTTTCCATTTGCATTCTGGGTAAAAATCTATCTAAAAGCGCAAAAGCGCAAATGTGTCGTTGTCGCACCCCCCCACAAGAATTTTCTATGGTTTCTTTCTCCAAAAGCTAAGACCGGCCCCCGACCAGAAAAATTAACAGCTATGTGGCCCTCACAGGAAAAAGTTTGGGGACCCCTGCTTTAAATCCTTAATATATGCCCTTCAATTAAGCATTTATTTAACAAAATTTCATCAAAATTTTGAAAAATGTTACTTATGGTGTTGACACTTTATGGTTGTGATAAACAACTTAGGAATAAAAAAGAAGAAAAAACAAAATAATAATATAAGCTTACCAGAGCTGCTTATCCCCCCAAGCACAGGAAGAGAAAGGAAGTGGTCATGGGGTCCTCAGAATTTCTGGTGCCCTTCAATAATGCCTGATTTTTTTTCACATTCTTTCTATGTCTGACGGTGTTGACAAAAACTGAGGACACAATTTCAATTGAATTTGAAAATATATTAAATGACTTTTAATTTCATTCATTGATAGTTATGAAGTTAGTTGTTTGAATACTTATAAAATAATATATTATGACAACTAAATATAATTATTTTAGTTCTTTTAAACTATGATAATGTATTGAGTTCTACACCAGGACAAGGGCTTTTACAGACACCATCCACCTACTACAATGTTTAAAATAAAAAAATATTCAGCAAACACCAGGAAAACATACATTGTTGTGCTCACATGACCCAGGTTAGTTTAGTCAGATATTTGAAAAAAATATATATTTTGTGTATATTTTATTCAAATTTTGTACTTTATCCATGGGACCTGTTTTGTCCCTATTCTCACAAATCACTTAACTAATTTGCAATTAGGGCTGTATAAATAAATCGATTTGGCGATATATATCGATATTTTCCGCCCTCGGAAAGTATCGATTTTTCATCCGCGAGTATCGATCCGTTAAACCATAGGGGTCCATAGCCTGACAGCTCTTTTTAACGTCTAGTTTGTTACGGCGTAGCAGCAAGACTCCGCCTCCCTCAGTCTAACTTTCAACTCGAGCTTAAAGTGCACATTATAAACTACACACCAGTTTTTAAATTGTGTTAATAGGCCAAGTATAACCGGAGTTATGCTAAAATTAGTAAACCATATTTTTCCGAATGTCAGAGAAATGTCAAAAGCGCCGCCATTCCCCGGCTTTTCCGATTATGTGAGAGGGAATGAGCTTCCAAACGTACAAAATGAAACGAAACATTAGATTCCTGTGTTTTTGGAAATGTAAAATCTTCAATAAATAACAATGGGCTGTATTTTGTTGCTGAGAAACGAAGTAAAGTTGCGCAAGTAACCGTGAAAGAGAAGCGGAACGGAGAAGCGGAAAGGAGTAGCGGCGCGAACGGAGCAGCTGCAAAAGCAGTGAAATCGCGAAATTAATGCAAATTTTGACTGGTAGCATTCACTTCGTAATTAGTTTTTAGCTTAGCGGTTTCTGTTCTGTATATAAAGGATTACCTGAAGAATGAACATGGGTTGATAACATCCGCAGCGCAGCGGCGCTGTGTTTTGAGCAGGAAGAAGAGGAAAAAACCCCAGCCGGAATCCGCGGCGCAGTGAGGATTTCCATGATAACAATGGCTGATCGATCATTCTTATTAGCAACGGACAAAAAGTATCAGAGA
>NW_015116627.1:6888-17254 GCF_001443285.1 Poecilia latipinna | reverse complement strand
GTGTCCAAAAGAAAAAAACACAAGTGCAATCATTTGCATATTGAGAGTCTACAAAGGCTGATAATCTACCCACTTTGCTCCTGGATTACTGTTTAAACTTTTGAATTTTATGTCAAATCCACATGAATTAAATGACAGAAACTAATTCTCTCACTGCGTCTTTGATTCATTTTGTCCAGCTGCAGACTGTTAGACTGTCCAATCAGAGTCAGGTATTGTGTAGTTGGTGCTTTTAATCAGTTTTCAGTTAACTAAATTCAAGTCTATGGAACACAAAATGTCTCTAAAATCACTCTGTCCTTCTAAAATCTTTCAGAAAATCGTAAAAATGCACTGAATCGTAGCGAATTGTATCGCTCAACAAATATCGTGATACATATCATATTGTGACCAGAATATCGTATATCGCATCGTATCATGAAATTATTGTATCACTACACCCCTATTTGCAATAAAACAATTCTCTTTTACCTCAATTCAGTATTTCACTACATTGACAATTTACTTTTCTGTAAATTGCAAAATCATTTTTTCCAAACACAATAATAAACATTACAGAACAAAAACCCAAATGAAAGACAGAATATGCTCACCGATCTCAATGCGACACGTTTGGGACCACAATTATGGTGGCTCTCAGTCCGGACCCGTGGGGCACTAGATAATGTAACAAGGCAAGACATATTTTCCATGCTTTAACCTCAATAATATGAGCTTTCATCGTGAACAAAGTAAGAATATACTATAATTTATGCTTTAGCTTTTGCTGAACGGAGAACGAGATGAACTTCGAGGAAACCAGTAGCCAATAAGAGCTAACGAGGCTAACGAGTTAGCTCTAACAGTGCTCGGCAGAAAAACTGAAGTTCAGTCTTTTTTTTTACTCACTTAACAACTTCCAGCTTAGAAGTCGGATGATAAACAGCAATTCTATCTGGAAAAGGGTTTGTTTCGAGTTCGTATCCAGTACTATCCAGTACTATAACCATCTTAACACAGAGACTCTCACGCTGCACAGCTTAACAGTTTACTCCTCATGGCGGATCTCTCCCGCTCACACAAACAATGCTGCAGACACGAGGAAGAAGGCCGGGACTTACAGCGGCAGTCTGCATTCTGATTGGTTTAATCGCACTGGATTAAACCAATCTACCTAGCCAAACTTCCTATTGGCTAGGTAGACCAACTAGCCTCCCTAACCTCCGTTTCTTAAAGAGGCATCCCCATTTTATGTGGGTTACACTCGCGCACACAAGGGTTAAATCCATCAGAACCAGAACCTTGAGGTTCTCCGTTGCTGAGTGTCGCTGCAAATCAGCAGAGAAATAACCGCAGCTGCTGCATTCCAGATCTTGCGCAACAGTTGAATCTCCAGTGGACTAGAACCGAACCGAATCACACATCAACCTATTATTGAGAGCAACTTGCCGCTGACAGTGTTGTAAGATGCCCTTGTGGAACTTGGGTAACTGTTGTGCTGTTAGTGACTGTACTCTAATAATCAGACTACATTTAGTTTGTGGCTGCAGCAAGTTCAATATAACCCACATCTGCATCTGATGCAACTGAGTCAGTGAAGTAACTACATATGCTAGTCCAGGTAGCTACATATGCTAGTGCAACTTAAAGAAATGTGGCCATTTCTTCAAGTCGCCATCCCTCCCCGCAATAACTGTAGGTTGCGGTAAACCGATATTGTCACATTTAAGCTTTGATCGCTGGTGTTCCCACATATTTTATAGCCTACAAGCTCTGACGAAAGGCGGTTAGCGTTAGGGTAACATGTAAACAAATGGCAGTTCCGGCTTGCAGCGGAAGTCGCTCCCATAATTCACGCAAAACAGCATGGGGTGTAGGAATAAGGTGGATAAAGCCTGTCAAAATACGTACATGTATATCTAATATTGCTTTTATTTCGCAGTAAAAATGGTCACAAGGTGCTGCGCGGTCGGCTGCACAAACAGACAAGGGTCAAAACCAAGCCTGTCATTTTATTTTAATGAGGAAAGATGCGGAAAGCAGCCGTCAGTCATAATGACTGGTAGCTCTCGGTGTAACCACGGATTTACAGCGAACACTTTATACAAGGTTCATATACTTTAAAAGTAAGTATGATTAGAAAGATATCAAATATCGCATAATGGAGAAGGTAGCGTCTAACCGTCAGTAACCATGGAAAGAATGTCATGCCGTCATGTAGCCTAGCATGTATGGAAAAAAATGATTAGCGTCTCGTCTTCTGTACATTTTTAATGCTGCTCCGGAAACGCTGTTTACGACATAGTGACATAAATCATGTGGTGTGAATTCAGGCAAAGTCGGTAATTTGATCAACACTTCAGGAGGGAGGAGATATGGGTCGGTTTCTAAGCTAGCTGTTTCAGGCTTCTGTAAATACCGCCGTCTAAGAGCCCCAACCAGGTGTGTACGTTCACATACAAATTAGCTTGATTCCAGAAAGTAGAAACCATGAATAAACTGACAAAAACAACTTGGAAAATTAATTTTAGCCGCTCAGTTCAATACTCCTGAATCTCACTTCCGATGTAAGTCATGGTGCTTCAAATGATTAAGTGACGCAAGGGTCAATACTAGGGTTTTCCCTTTGTCATAAATGCTGTTTAACTTAATCAATGTAATATTATCTGGAAGTCATCTGGCTAACTGCTCAAGGCTTCGTGCTGACGTTTAAGCGTCAAATAAATGCAAATTAGTCTGATTACAATAACAATACTAATTCTTGTGTGTTGACAACTATAGGGATAAAAAGATCCGTCATAGCATCCTCAGTAAAATGCCTAGCTCCCCCTTTGCACCTGCAGAAAAAAATTTCTGGAGCCGCCACTGGAGGTGTCACGTGAAAAGTACCATGTTGGAATGACTGCGGCCGTAGACGTGACTGGAGGACCTGAACTCAGTTCATTGACGGATTAACAAACACACCTGGAGTGTTGTCTTGATTCGCAAAGAGCAGGAGTTTTTTAAAGAGACAAGGTGTTAAATTACAAAGTCAATTTTCTTTTAAGTCATATTTGATTATATATTGTTTATATAACAACTGAAGGTCACATAATTATTTGATTGTATTTGATTGATTCTATGATGCAGGGAAACACATCATTCTGTCCCTTTAAGCTTGTGGTTCATGTGTTTGGGAACACCTCCCTCCATGACATTTTGCGGAAAATGCAGTTTCTCATGTCTGCTCTGCTCATTTCCCTCTAATAAAGGAACTTAAATCTACTTTTTGAATCAGCCAACACAGTCTGACAGAAGAGAAATCTGCAGGAGGAAAGGAAAATAAATGAAGAGAGACTGAAAACATACATGCAGTGGAAGATGAGCTGAGCGGAGAGAACATCAGCACTGTGCTGACAGCGCACAATGCTCTTAGCCTCGGTCAGATCTAAGGAAGTGCTGCTGTCTTCTTAGTGATTTCCACACCGGTTTGGTGGTCGACAGCAGCGACGGGGGAATATCACATGACGCCCGATTATAGGGCAACATGAGCTCAGATGGTGGAAAAATCAGGGGAACAATTGATCTGACAGAGTGTTGAAGAGGAAACCTGGCAAGTCTGAAAACTGCCGCCGTACACCACGTTTTTCTGCTCAATAATACATCAAGCGGCTGTAAAACTGTCTGATCCGGATATGCAAGTCTTGTTAAACATGTTGCTAAATCACATAGCATTTGGTTGAAGAACCAGCGATTTAATTCGAACAATACCTTGGATGCCGTTTCCGTGGCTTTTGTTTGAAACTCCACAGGCTGTTGGTCAATGAACGGCGAAAAGTAAGTTTGGCTTTTAAAAGCGTCATGAAAACTCTTTCTGTGAGGCTAAAATATCGCAGATGAGGCTCAGAGGCAGCTGATGGTTTTACAAGAACAGTAAAAACAGACAAAAAAAATAAAGCAGAGAGAGCGATATGAGCAATATGATAGCTGGTACATGTTATGATTAATCATAAAGAGTTTGGCAGGCCTGCTAATGGAAGCTTATGCTGCGGCTGGGGAAATGATAAGCACTGAATACGACGGAGGCAGCAGTTTTCTGTTCCTGTGATGGGACACATGTGAGCAGACAGGAAGCCAGCAACTGATAGAAATGTTTTAAACTGTTAAAAATACAGCAGAATGTGAACTACAGAGAGGTGCCAAACAAGAACCACAATATGATTGGAAAAAGTTTTTTAAGTCGGGGTCCACTATTTTCAATTTTCTTACCCATTGGCAATTATCGATTTTTAAAAAGCCTGACCTGCCAATTCTGGTTTTGGGCAATTTTTTTGTCTTAAATATCACTAAATATTGCAATAAAGTCGCTGAATTGGTAACAGCGGAGTGACTATTGTTAACTGCAGACATGACCTGGTGGGTCAGTCAGTCTGACCTCTCACTGCAGAGCAGAAGAGAACAAAGTTGAGTTTTAGACCTTTGCTGAGGAAGATAAGATTGGAGGATAAGATCGGCTTCACATATAAGTATTAGCAGCTTAGGCTGATATGGAAACACATCCATCAATATGGGACTCTATTACTCATTACTTATCCCTGTATCCCAGCTTTAAAAATCACAATATGAATTTAGGATTTATATAATATACATTAAAACTTATAGTTTAAGCCAAGTTGTGTTCACACGATCATTTCTTGTATTATTTTATAAAAGCCTGCTGCAGGCAGGGAGGAAATTCAAGTGGGTGATGTAATCTTTCACTTCTAACTTTGGTGTCGGAACATGAAATAATTTTATCTTTATGTAATTGATGATTGTGTTACCTTACTTTTTTAGAATCATAATTGTGATAAATAAAAACACCAACTCCATTGTGCTCCAAAAGTCACAGTACAAAGTCTTGGAGGACATGTTTTCTCAAAAACTATATAACTCACTTTGTTTTTAGTGACGTTAAGCAGAAATGGATAAATAACAGCAGCTTAACTGAGATTCTGGTCAAAGTGAAATGCAGTTTCTCTTAATTTTCTTGTAGCAAAAACAACAGCAGAGGCTGTTTATGTCAGACTGACATAAAAAAATGACTAAGTAATTGTAAGTAATTGATACACAATGACACAATATGTAAACTAATTTTAAGGACTTTATTTAGCAAAAAATGGCTAATTCTCTATGTCCTACATGAATTCCATCATTTCATCAGGAAAATTCATTTTATCGTACATATGAGTGATTATTGACAGCTTATCCAGCAGCAGCACATTCAGATGCTGTGCCTGCATTGTGATGTGCAGCATGTGGGTCAGTTCGTTGTGTGCGGATCATACCAGACTGTCCAGGTGGAGGTATTCCAGATGGGAGTCTTGGGAGATGCAGCAGCAGAGTTAGGACTCCTGCTCGGCTGCCCCAGCACGGCTCCATGGCAATGGGCTTCGGCACCACCTGCGTACGACACGATGACAAAAATCCTCAGTTTAACATTCAGACAATTACAGGAATCTGTACTTAAACATAACTCTAACATTGTGTTTGTAGAGATAACACTATGTTAGCATTATGACAATTATATTGATGATGCCAGGAATTGCACCTGATATTTATCCTTTTGAATTTGGTTCCACATATTCTCATATGAATTGTTTTTAAGCTAAAATATATTTTATGTCCATTTGTTTTCTGTTTGTCAGAGACCATTTGAGTTCATCAATATTTGATGTAAGCATGGATAGCAGTCGATTGAGGTGGCTGTTGATGTTAAATTAAATTGTGGAGGCGTGGCCAACACGGACATCCCTGTATGGAACGAGAATGCAGAGGGGAATTGCAGAGCAGCTGACAGTAAAAAAAAAAAAAAAAAAAGACAGACTACAACTCTAAAACCGAGTAGAAAATCATCGTTCACAATTTCTCCTTTTTTTCTCTCTCTCAATGGATCATTTGAAATTCTACCAGAGAAATCCAAGTCAATGGGAGAAATCTCAGACTGAGCAGTGAGAGAAGATGAAAATCAAGCAGAATTGCGTAAGGCAATAGCAAAACTAGATATGGACATTATGTGGTAAAATTTCTCCAAATACACATAAAATAAAAACTAGTTTTGATGTACCTAAAATCCACCCTACTTTTTAATTAAATTTATTTTTGCTTGATTTGTTTCCTATGTGTGATCCCTATGGAAGAAAGTATGGAAGTAAATATGTGGCATCAGAATTTGAATAAAAAATGCATCTAAAACTTCAATGTTGTATATTTGCACTTACTTTTTCAATTTCAAAATTAATTCAGAATATAATTTTGACCTAAAAAAATTCAGTGTCATTATTTGTACATGTTTACAATTTTCATTTGTTAAAAAATTCACATTCCAACTTCAAAGTGATGAAATTTTCTTTATATATATATATATATATATATNCTATTGGTGCATTCTTGGAACCCCAAGCCTCTGTTTTTCCATGTACACACGTAAACACAAATATCAGCAATTTTTAACCTCTGCTTGGTCAGTTTTTATGAGTAATTGTCTTTAGTGATATTAAAAGAGTTTCCATGTGGACAAAACAAACACCTAAAAATGTATTTGTTTTCCCAGATATCTGGTTTTGTGTCGACTCGGCCTCACACTGACATTAAATAGATGAGTAATGATTGTTTTGTGTCCATTGACCTCTTTGTCCAGCCTTTTATTCTCTTTAGTAGAGTCAAGATATTCATGTTCTCCTTCCCATGTCATTTTTAACAAACCGGGATTGTCAGCAGTACCTAATACAAATTCACATAAAAGACTTTACTGGGAAAGGTGATTAATTAAAGCAATTAAGGCAATGACGGTTTCAATTACCGCAGTTATGAGCTTTGAGTTGAGCGGTGTAGGAAGGGCCTTTGGGCCAGAGAGGTGGCGGAATGAGAGAATATGACCAGCTGAAAGTAATGAAATGAAAAAGGAGGGCCACCAGAGGAAACAAAGGGAGATAAAGGGGAAGTGAGACAGAGACGGAGTGAGGGGGAAAAACCACGAGGAATTAATTACCTCTCGTTTCAGCCGCTTCTTTCTCCCCGCAGCTGTTAATGCCATCATTTTATCAAACAGATTTATTTAAGTCCTAGATTGTTTGCGAGTCCCCCACAGGCGCTCTTGTTCAGCGTTTCATGTGTGGCACTTAGTGTTATCCTTTGTTTTTCTGGACTTTTGGGTATGTTCACTGCTAATGTTATAGCACCTGTTTATTATGCAAGAGGACAACACTCAACTATTATTAGGTTAATAGTCTGATTAAAGCACTAACATAATTATGCACACTGACAACTCCCATAATAATTAAGCTTGGATGATACCCTGCCTTTTTCAATTAGTAAAGAGCTGGAAAAAACAGGAACCTGGAGGCTTCTTTGTCTGTTTTCAGCGTTTAATACCTGTAATGCAATCAGATCTCACCTGAAATTTTTTGTTGCATTTTGACACTGATGAAACAGCGTCCGTAAACATGTGGTTTTAAATATACTATTAACGTGGGAGCATGTTTCCTGAGAAGGTTTTAGACAGATTTCAGTTTTAAACTATCTGAACTGTTTAGTTTCATCATGTAGTTCTGTTTGTATATTTAAAAACTGAGAAATTACCACTTTGTCAGCTAAAAAAAAAGAAAATTTTAAAAAATCACACTAGATAATACATAATAATACATGTATTCTCTAATAGCCTGCAGCAATTTCACTAGATTTAATCAAGGTTCTGTCTTTCTATGAGATGCAACATAATTGCAATCAGAAAACCCAGAATGGGAATCACATTAAAAGATGATAAAATTAATTCTTGGCTCTTGTACCATAATAGTTCCTGTCTTGTCTACAAAAATATTCCATCCATCCATCCATTCATTTTCTTACGCTCATCCGGGTTTGGATCGCGGGGGCAGCAGCTTAAGAAGGGAGGCCCAGACTTCCCTCTCCCCAGCCACTTCTTCCAGCTCCTCTGGGGGAACCCCAAGGCATTGCCAGGCCAGGCGAGAAACATTGTCCCTCCAGCGTGTCCTGGGTCTTCCCATGGGCCTCCTCCCGGTGGGAGGTGCCCGGAACACCTCACCAAGGAGGCGTCCAGGAGGCAATATTCAAGATTTATAATTGTTTCTTCAAATGACATGTAAATGACAAACTTTGATAAAGACGCACTTTTTCAATAATGGGACTTCCTTTTTTCATAGTAAGTTAAAACAAGAATACTGTTACTTCTGTTGGTTCACTCTTAAAAATACAAAACCAGTATTAATTATATTAAGTGGATTATACCTTTTTAAAATCGCCATGACGTCAGTTTTCATCCAGTCTGGCCGTCACCTTCTTCCTACTCTGGTCAACTGGATTCTCATCTCAATACAGTGTTCCGACTGGGATTTCTCCCATTTAGCTCAATTGCTCTGATAGAATTTCAGTTGAGTGAATCATCGAGCAGAAGGAGAAGTTGTGAATCATGACGTTAATTTTCTGTGCTGCTTTAGAATTGCAGTCTGCCTGTAGTTTTACCAGTGGCAGCGGAGAAAATGAACGAAGCCTTTCAGTCCGTGTTGGCCATGCTTCCAAATATTGAACAATTAAAGTTGGAGCAATAGGAATGTTGAAGACACTTCTTTGCTGGCAAAGATGTCATGGTCCCTCTCATTAACAGTTGACTTGGTCAGCTCTCGGCACATCTCTCTTCGCACACTAGGGTCTCCCAGAACCTGCTGAATTTCCACCAAAGGTTCCAGGGTTGATGAGACTACGGGGCAAAGTGACTTTATCCAGGAGGCAGTAAATGAAGTCACCAACTGGTTCATCAGATTTTTGTTCCCAGGTGTCAGAACTTCACAAGAATGTCCTTTTGTCCAGTTTTTTGTCTTGTGTGTTCTGCAGTGAGTCTGCTTTAAATCCTGAGGCAGTGGTGGAGCTGAGGTCTGGTTGATGTAGAGCACCTTCAAGTCTTTCTGCTTCATCCTCTGGATCTAGAGAAAGCGCTGCTCTCCCCTGGCACTGGACGGGTTGTGGTTGGTCTTGGGATTGTGCAAGCTGGCCTTGTAGAAATGGATTTTGAGAGTGGGGCAGTGACAGGGAATGAATGCATTAAGGTCAGGATCCATCTGGAAAGCTGTCAAACTCAGGCACAGAGAAGAATAGGAGATAGGGGATAGGAAGTGATTAGTAGGGTCTTTTTATTAACAGGTGATACAGCAGTCGGATGTGGTAATGGTAGGAGCCATGACACAGGAGGACGTGCAGAGGGCCAATTTTGGAAATAATAAAAAACAAAACAAAAAACCCAATGGACATCTGGGTGAGGATGCAGCCTATATCAAGTTACTAACACCCGCTCCAGCATGGACGCAGTATGCAGATAATGTGAGGAAATAAAAGATAAGTATCTAATCTGCATAATTTCTAGGAGTTTGGTGCTAAATTATTTAGTAAAAACAATCTCATTTTGACATCCCTGTGATGTCCACGTAAAGTTAAATAATACTCTTGTCAATTGGGCAACAAAGCGAACCGCAAGTCAAATGTGCTGATGTAGAAATGTAAACTTTACAGGAAGCGGGTTAAATTTAGGATTTAAATAAAGACGCGTTTGAATGCTAAGAACAAACTATCAAAAGCAAAAAAAAAAACAGATCTTCAAGCCATTTAAACCTGGAAAGGTTTATGAGTGTGATTGAAGGAATAAAAGGACACATTGTTAGATGCACCTGTTCAACTGCTTACTGACAAAAATTCTGCTCAGCCAATCACAGGGCAGCAACTAAATGCATCTTGCATTTAGTTGTGATTGCTGGATGGCAATGACAGTTCCAAAGGCAAACGGTTAACCAGTTCGGTATTAGCAAGGTCAACCTAACTGCATATACTTAATGGCAGCTGTTATTTCTGAGGGTAGATCAAGTAGTTATTCTCAGTCTCCAGGACCTCCTCATGGGGCCCTCTGGCCTCCTGGGTGACCTCCAGACTCATTTTTGTGGGTCCGTGTAGGCTCCCAGCTGACCTCCAGAGCTTCAGCTACTTTGTCGTATCAGCAAAATTTACAGCAGATGTTTGCATGGTTCACATTCGTGATTTGAAATAATTCATAAAGGCTTATATGCTTTTATTGGCATATATATAAAAAAAAAAAAAATTCCCCTCTCACCCTCCGTGGGTGGTCTCTTTCATCCTCTGAGCTCGGGTCCTCTACCAGAGGCCTGGGAGCTTGAGGGTTCTGCCATGATGGTTCCTCCAGTACCTTGTCCTCTGTTCCCCATTGCCTGAGACATTCGCTGAGCACATCGTCCATTGAGGCTTTGTCCTTATTTATGGATCTTGGATGTTTCATCCGAGTCTTAACATCCGTGGCCTTCATCTCTTCCATTGGCCAGCTAATTATTCCGGCAGGGTATCTGATTAC
>NW_015116627.1:0-1848 GCF_001443285.1 Poecilia latipinna | reverse complement strand
GCCTCGATGTAGCCAAACTCCGTCAAGTATGGCTTTGTTTTTATGTCGTATTAGCTTTGTTGTGTTTGGATTGGATTACAGTTTGCCCATTTTCATTTGGATGCCGCGTCGAACCAGAGGAACATAAGGACAGACATGTTTGTCCTTATGTAAAAACCAAAGGAGACAGAATAAATACTAAAGAGCATGAGTTGAAATTTGCGGCTCTCTAAGATAAGTTTTAATTAATAGGGTCAGTAAAGCCTCTTAATTAGATCATAATGCTTCAAGCCATACACCCTTAGAGCTGTCAAACACCTGAACAATATGCCTCTGGACCTGCAGAGTTAACAATGTGCCAATATACAATCTAATTTTACACAAGACTCACACATAACCTGTCAGGTAAAATATGTTTAACATGAGTGGTGTTGCCATTTTATGAAGCTGGTTTGTAATCTGCTAATAAAAATGTTTTTTCATGTGTACTCCACTCTCAGCACAAGCAGACAGCTTGTGTCATCATGAGTTTCACCGTCCTCCACGGGCAAACAAAGCCAACTATGGTGTTTGTATTCCAGCAGATCTTGCTAGCTGTTGAATCTGCTTGCCAGGTAACCAAGTGATCAGTTTGTGACATTAAAATGGGGGTGACTATGTAAAACTCAGTGGAAAGAGTAGCTGTACTACAATCAGTAGGTTGTGGGTTTGATGCCAACCTCCTTTCACATGCCGATGTGAACAAGGAAATGAAAACGTATGTATGTGTGAACTAACACTGGGCTATTGACCTTATTCCTGGGAGGCTTACTGGGGAAACGATTATGGGTGTTACTTCCGGTGGTTAGCAGAAGTAGCATTATTTCATTGTAATTTGTAGGATTTTTAGCTAATCTGTATTCATGATAGAAGTTACATCTCTTTGGTTATAATACAGTATTTCTTAAAACTTGTGTACGGACACATTGTCTGCTATCAGAGAGCTGCTCAGTACAGAGGATTGTAATTGTGAGTTTAATCACGGGGGGGCGACAGGAACAAGATCGTTAAGTTTTGTAATGGAATGACCTTGAATTAGCAGCGCTGCTAACAGCTCGTTTCTCTGAAGAACTGAAAGTAATAAAGATGAGAAAAGCAGAGAAGATCTGAGATCTGTCATAGATCTGAGTTGTGCCGACAGTATGAAACACCAGAATTACACAATATTAGCTTGGTGTGATGTGAATTTTATTTTTCGTTTGAATTTAAAAAATAATAAAGTTCATGATCTGAGTATTTATCATTATGATTGGGCCTGGAAATTTTATTTATAAGACAAAATAAAATATCTGGATTTATTTAACAAATGTGGTCCAACCGTCCCCGCACCCATATCACTTGTATCATTTGCCTCAGTCCTCGCACACACAAGGGTTAATCGGTCAGAACCAGAACCTTGAGGTTCTCCGTTGCTGAGTGTCTCTGTAAATCAGCAGAGAAATAACCGCAGCTGCTGCACTCCAGATCTTGTGCAACAGTTGAATCTCCACTGGACTAGAACCGAACCAAATCACACATTAACCCAGTGGTTCCCAACCTTTTTCTCCTGGGCCCCCCCAGTGGTTTCCAAACTATTTCTGCCCCTCTCCCCCCACCTATGGCTTACAAATAGCTGTCTGGTTGAACGATGTGTGTGAGCGAAGGGGGTGGGAGGTAGATTCTTAGAGACTCCTTGTTATACTCAGGCCCGGCTCCAAACGAACAAGGGGGAGGGGAAATCAACTTTTTTGGGGGCAAAATAAATCATAGCTAAACATAGACAACAACACCAGCAGCCTACAAGCAACTTGTTAACAAGCTTAAGGTTTTGTAATGATATTAGCTAGCTAG
>NW_015116626.1:0-32221 GCF_001443285.1 Poecilia latipinna | reverse complement strand
TAATTTAATGCAAAACAATTTGGTGTCAACAGAAATAAATTCTTCTGCCATTATAAAATCTGTGTGCTTGGTGCTGACTCAGCTCATTTATCAAAAATTTTCTACTTTCTAAACAATCTGTTTGCTTTCTGCTGAATGGAAGATTTTTATACGTACTTCACATAATTTTGTTTATACAAACTATACCTTGAAGAAGACAGACTAAACATTTTTTATTATTATTATTTTCATTGTAGCCGCATCTTTAAATAACATGTAGAGTCAGTAAAGAGTTAATAAAAATTATCTCATCAAACACCAAACAACAAAGTGTGTTTCTAGCAGCGCTGACATTATTTCAGTAACTATGATCTTGGATTAGTCTCACATATGCACCTTTTTGATGCTGGAGGCTTCTATCTCTCTTTGATAGGAAAATATAGATATTTTTCCTTGTACCAAAAAGATTTAGATTGTAGTCTTTGATTAGGTCATATAACTTATGGCGCTTCTTTTAGTTCAAGAGGAAGGGAAAAGTTGTTGAAGGTAACAAATGCCAGATCAAACATTCTTTTTGTAACACAGTTCCTGATAATACCCACCTCATAGGCAGAAGACTGGTCTCCTTGAGGCCGGGTTCTACGTGCTTAAAGAAATAAAGATAATAAATATGAATTAATTCCAAGGACTTCATGAGTACTTGGGGCCCAGATATTGGGATAAGATCTGTTCATTCCTACCTCGTGGGGGTTGAATCGGTACATTCGGGTGTTTCTTCTTGGTGTAAACATAGATTATCCTCATCAACACGGCAGTCCCGATCACATCCACGAGAATCACCAGCATGAAGAGGAATCCGTTCACCTCAAAGCAGTTTTCACAGGCTGGAGAAGAAAAGTGATCAGTTGAACACTGTATGAGCACAAAGGCCTTACAATGAAATCTGGTTTTACTTACCCTTCCCTTTTACGAAGAAGCTGTATTTTATTTTTTCCTCTCCATATTCACAATAATATTGGGCCTGGCCTTTAAATTTGAATTCATGAGTTTCAACAGGTCCAAAAGGATTTTCTTTATCTCTTATATTCGTCCATGTTCCGTTTCCTGGACAGGTCAGAGTAACTTTGTCTCTCCAGAATGAGACTCCTCCTTCAACCACAAACACAGTTTATAAATACATTTGTAATTATTTAAGTCCATAATGTTTATATAAATTTCTGTTAAAACTTTGATCGATCAAAGACACTAAAGGGTTTGCTTATGGCAAACAGTATATTTAGAGCTGAAATATGTATTTGTCCAACCTCCAGACAATTAAATATTTCAACTTCACGGTAAAAATAAAGATGTCGCAGAACTGGTGGGTGCTTACCTTTTAGAGACTCCACCGTGGCTAAAAACATGCAAAGGACGACGAACATGACCTGGACACCCATCCTGCGAGTTTCTTTATCCGTCTGGAGTTTGGATCAAATCTGTGAAGTCTGAATTAAACTCAGGAGCCTGGTTAATGACAGACTGAGACTCTCTCTCTCTCTGTGCTCTCTCACTTGTGCACACTAATAAACTCACGAAAGACACACACATTTAGCTCTACAGGAAGTGTGCGTTTTTTCAAGAGGATTTCACTGTTCATTGAAGTCAAGCTGAAGTGGAGCTTGTAGAAAAAAACATTTAGATTCCTGATTTATTCCAGCTAAAAAAAAAAAAAAAAAAAAAACATAGATAAGAAGCAGGAATAACAAAATAACAGATTTAGGCAAATTATACAGTGGAAACTCTAGATGAGAATCATGTGTTCAAATAGACAATTTGAATATGAAAACAAGTTTTCCCAGAAAAATTCAAGACCCTATCCACCACAATTACAAAGTAATGCTCACTATTATCTACAGCAGCTGTGCTAGAAGTATTGCATGATGATATTTTAATGAAAGAATACATAAAAAAGTAAGAGAGCAAGATTTCACCCACCTGTTGGAGACAATCCATCAGTTGTCTCCAACATGATGGAGACAACTGATGCATTGGATCATTAGAAGAGTTTATTGTATTTTATCTTTCATTATGACAGAATGTTATTTGGTGTCTTTTATCCTAAGGGATTATGTTCTGGACCCTTAAACCAACACAACACCGAATTTTATGGTTCACGGTAGAAATTTTGGCAGCACTGGCACCCCTTATATTACTCCACTGCAATCTATTGGGTCACTGTCTCCAGTGTTGGTCTCCACACTTTAAATGCTCATAGTGTCCAAACGTTAATGTTGCCCAACTGAATACTATTCTGTTTATTTATCTAGCACTTCAAAATGATTGTCATATAATTTTACGTGTACAAGAAAAAAAACCTGGTCAATTTCATTCATAAAGAAATTATATGATTATAAAGAAAAATACAATATAATGACAATTGACAATGACAATTTTGGTCAGCCGGAGTTTATTTGAAGAAGGCCACATTGAGGTGACTTTGCAGCGATCCATTGTAATGAACAAGCATGTGGTGACAGTAGAAGCAACCGGCTCCATTTTAACAGCACAGAGTTATATTGTCTGAGACGCCGGCTGTGTTTGGGTGATGCTGTTAATCCTACCAGCAAGTCAAAGTCAAGGTTTCAAGAGGTGTTTCAGCTCCGGCTATGAAAATTCATGTTTGGAACCTTCATATGCTGTTCATTTTTTATGTAAAAAAAATATTCACTCACAGATTGCATTGAATAGTGTATTTATAATAATTTTCAGCATTTTCTTATTGAAGGATTTTGGAAAAAGAAGCTTGTATACGTGTGATATAAGAGAAAAGCTCTTCTGCGTTGTTGCATGCTGTTAGGTTCACAATGAACAAACAATAGATTGACTTGATGTCATAGTGTATTTCTGTGCAACATACATTAAATATAAATTGGTGATTTATAGTATTAATAACTCTCAAAACAGAGAGAATATTCTGGCTTTAATGTCCATTATTTTACCAGTGCATGATGGGTTGATGAGCTCCTGCCTGCCAGAGCCGACAGCGGTTAACTGGCATCAGTGTTCTTCCCTCATGCAGAGAAATAGAAAAGCTAATGGTTTAGCAAACATATCTATCAGAGGTTAGTAGGTTCTGCTTTCTGCGTCTCTTTTTTTCTTCTTCGCGTTTTGGGTCTGATGTCGTTTACTGTAAATTTCTCCCTGGTTAGTGAGCGTAGTCTTTGTCTCATTTTGTTTATCGCTTTGGGTTTTGATAACAATCATTTTGGTTTTGTCTTTAATAGCTCTTGTCACATTTCCTGTTTCTGCTCTCTGGTCTGTTTCCGTTCTCTTTGCTTTCTGCCCTCACACCCAGCCTGCGAATAATTACAAAAGCTTTCATGCATCTTGACATTTACTTTCGCAGCCAATTTTTATTTTTAGGCTTTCGGTTGCTCCTTTGTCTGTGCTGCCTTGTGTATTCTTCTTCATGTGGAGCTGACACGTTCTTGCTGCCACACCTCTATTGCATTGTGTTCAGCTTACTTTACTCCGCTGGAGCTATCCAGCTGTTGTATCCTCCTCCTTAAAGATTACTTTATAACACCCACTACTTTCCATTCCAAGAAAAGCTGTAAAAAAAAAAAAAAAAGCATTTGCTATTAATTTTTGATTGTCAAAATTACAATGTGTGTTATATCCAATTTAGGCAATAGTAGAAATGCACTAATTTACATTTTGACATAATGTTTTTATCATAACTAAAGAGAAATAAATTGACTATTTATGTTACAGTGAAATGCATTTTGTTATGTAAATTTGACTATTTGCTATTAAAGGTGCTGTAAATGAATTGGTGTAACATTTGTGACAAAGACCTATGTTGTGATTGACAGCCTAACCCAGTATGCATGGAGTCACACCTGTAATCCAACCCTGCTGTCCACATTTGACCAGGAAGCAGCTGACAAAATAACCCACAAAGTCAGTTTTTAATCTAGCAGATTTTAGACATACAGTAAGCTTTCCGATCATTTTAAGAGTTCATGTAGGATCTAGTAACTGCTGTATGCTTGGGGTTACAGTTCATTTAGAAAACAACTTTTTTCTAAGCTTTAACTTCCTGGTTGATGTCTTTGGATATTGTTCTTTGTTCATGGTGCCATCAATTCTAAGAAGTGCACCAGTTCCTCTGGCAGCAAAACAAAATGAGGCTGCCACCTCCATACTTCACAGCTGGCATGATCTTCCCAGGTTTACAAGTGTTCCCTCTTTTTGATTCAAATGTGACGATGGTCGTTAAGGCTTTCCTGTGTTTCTTTTGGAGTAATGGCTTTCAGCTCATGTCTGTTCAAGGAACATTTTACTGTGAATAATGACCCTTCAAGGCAGAATCTTTGCAAGGTCTTTGGCTTCTGTTCTGGGGTCTATCGGTACATTTTGGACCAAAAAGCGTTCATCTGTGGGACACAGAATCAGTCTCCTTCCTGAGTGGTATGATTGTTGGAAAGTCCCATCATTTCTATACTTGCATATAATTGTTTTAGCAGATGAATGCGGCACCTTCAAATGTCTGAAAATTGTTTCCAGTGACTTCTCTGCACTTTCCAGTCATGTCAAACAAGGGAACAGTGAGTTCCTGTCATTTTCCTCCTATTAGTGGACTTCTTTCTTTGTTGTTTTCTTGTATCGATTTCTTGTATAGATTTCTTATTTTCATTGTATTTCTTTACGTTTGGACATGCATGTGTTTTAGTGTTATCTGATTCTAGTTTATTATTTCTTAGTTTAGTTTCTCTTGGATTAATTTTGTTAGATTTGGTAATTATTTCTCTTATTTTGTTTGTTTAGTTTCATCTTTGTTTTGCCTTAGTCACTTTAACGTTTCTTCTTCTTCTTCTTCTTCTTCTTCTTCTTCTTCTTCTTCTTCTTCTTCTTCTTCTTCTTCTTCTTCTTCTTTGTCTTCTTCTTCTCCCCTTCCCCAGCTACTAATCATTTATCTCATCTAGCCTCATTTGCTACCTTCCCAGCACCAGTCAGTTTCTCTCTGACTCAGTATTTCTGCCTCATGGACTCATTGCTTGCCGCTGGTTCTTTCCCTTTGCTCTGGATGCGCCATGCCACTGTTGCTCAGTGTTTCCCAACCCTGGAACTCAAGACAAACTGTGGTTCATGTTTTAGATGTTTCCCTGATTTAAGACCCTTGATTCAGATGACTGCAGTTCCACGAAAGCCTGTTATTCAATCTTCAGTTGAAATTATGTGTGCTTGAAGCAGGGGAATGGCTAAAGCGTGTAGGGCGGTGTGTGTTGAGGACCAGGGTTGGAAACACTCTGTCACCAGTTCTGCGTTTCCAGCTTTTGTAAGTATATTTGGACTTATTTAATTAAACCATGGCTCATGAACATTCCGTTCTCCTGTCTGCACTTTGGTCCTACTCCCGTTCCTGCACCCTCCATGACAGCTCCAGGTGTGGTCTTGAAACACATCCACACGTGTAACTCCAATTATCTCAGATGTGTCATTTAATTTCTCAGAGGTCTCAAAAGCCATGACTTAATTGTCTGAACTTTCCCAATCTGCTTTTAAAGAGCTTAGTAAATAAATATCTGACCCACCCTTTAATTAAAATGACAATTAGCAAATAGAAACAATTATAGTTACTTTCATTGCCCTGAACTAAGATAAATTTCTGATTTAACTTCAGATACAGATGATTTTTTTATTTATTTATTTAGAGTATTTAAACTTCAACAGTAAAATCATGGGCAGGCTTGATGAAAGTTAATGGATAACGTGGTGCTTCTCTGCCCCCCTGTGGCTAAACGATGCAAAGTTATGCTTTTCAAAATAAGTTGTGACAAACATTCTCTTCTATTGTTTTGGAGGCAAATTCTTATTTATTAATTTTTTTTTATGAGCAAGGGAATTAAACATAAATGAAGCTCTGTGGTATTTTTTGTAAACAAGACTAAATATTATTTAACTTTTTTTTTAATGAAAAATCAATCCAAGTACATCACCCTGGCACATTAAATGCCACAAAACAAAACCTGGACGATTCAGTAACACACCAACAAGTAACTGATTTTTATTTATTTATTTTTTATTATTATTTGTGATGAGCTTTATGTTATATTTAGTTTTTGTTTTCTTGTACTTGTTCTCCGCTTCACAATTAAACAGACTAAAGTTTCTCTTTTTTCTTTTTCTGTAATGTGCAGTGAAGGGATGTCAAACGTCATTATTGAAGTTGATATCTAAAATAAAGTCGCCTAAGATTCCAGACTTCTTTAAAACGTCAGCGTTAATGACTGACTTTGCATTTATGGGGAAGTGATGTCATAAGCAGAAACAAACTTTCAAGTAGATGAATGAGGTGACATCTCAGTAATTAATATTACGGAAAAGCGCATTAAAGAATGATTTAAAAATCATGGCATAAAAACATATTTTCTATTTAAAAAAAACAAAAACAAGTTTTGCTACTGTAGCCATTGCTGTCTTACTTTTTCAACAGGTTTGGTTTAGAATTAAAGAAAGTATTTAAAATATATATGAATTTATTTTTTATAGTGTATAAAACTTAAGTTATAAAATTGTTTCCATTACATGTTTGAGACCGATTAGATTTTCCAGCGTATGGTCAGTTTACATAACACCTGTAGCAGCAGAACTGGTCCGATGAGACATAGATGTTCAAATCTTGTTCCTCTTCCTCTTTTTTTCCTCCTTTCTTTTTTTTTCACTCCGCCCGAAATTATAGTGGGAGGGAGGGTACTAGGAGTCAAATCTTTGAGGCCAGAAGACAGGCTAGGAAGCGTCTTTGGACAGGGAAGCTGAAATAAAGGACTTATCGCGACCTTTTTCTATTTTCTTCTCTTTCTTACTCTCCCCCAGGGGAGCTTTTTGCCGCTCGGTTCTGCTGTCTCTGTGAGTCAGTCTGTGGAAGGAGTTTGAACAGGCTGGGGTTTGTTGACTCTTCTCCCCCACTGCTCAGTTGACTGGCCGACCAAATGTGCGTAAAGGGGCTCAATATCATCGCTGTCCTGTTTGGACTCGCAGCTTCAGGTGAGTGAGACTGAAAACGCTGGTATGCTTTTAGTTTAAAATGACGCTTGATGTTCTTTAATCTGTTTCTTGGTTGTACACGTTGATCTAATTTGACTTATCGAGTCAAAAGTTTCCATGCTGTGCTGTCTTTTTTTTTTTGTGGGGGGGGGGCGGATTTTAAAACTTAGCTGGAAGACTATTTGGATATTCCATAAATAGTCGAGGTTTAAAATTAAAAAGACAACCGTGACTGACTGTCCGCTAGTTAAGACTCCGCGGGGACCCCTAACCTTTAACTCAATGCGCTGCCGTGCGTCATCGGGAAGTGGAGAACTTTGGCACTGTGGCACCGGGTGGGTCGCTTAAGAATTCCTGTAAAACATCCTTAGTAAGAACTTCTTTCTGACGAACTAACGACTTTACCGGCATCAGAAGTCTGCCGCATTGTCTTTGTGTTTTCGCACAACCTCCTTTTCCTGCCCATTAATGCGCATCCGTGCTTGTGTACGTATACGCTGAGACTCTAAAGTGGCCACTTGGACGCAGATAAGTCCACCTGCTTCCCGTTAGCAGGGGGTCCAGGATATGTCTTGGGATAAACAGTAATGGAGCACATCCTCCTATTAAAGCGCTCAGAAGGCGCCGTAAAATGTAACACGTTTTTGTAAGTGCGCAAATGCGCGCATCAGCGGCAATTCATTCAGCGTACGGCAGGTTGTTTAACCTTGAAGTAATCTGCGCCCAGCACTGTTAAGTGGATTATATTGATTGAACATTTCCATCCAGTGCCAAAGCACCACGCAGGGGTCCAGTGTAGCAGCAAGCTGCTTATGTTTACAGTGAACATGTGCCTGTGGATCCATCATAACAGTCTGACAGGGCCCGAGCAGCAGGATGACTAAATATTTGGATGTGGAAGGATGGCTGATCAAATAAGTACATGTTTATGAGGGAACTGATTGCAGCTCAGCAGCATCTCAGTTCTCATGATTGTTTGCTGTAGAGTTTTTCTTCAAGCTTTGTTGCACTGGCATCCCACTAATGAAACAAGAAAGCACATGTCTCATGACAGATATAACACATGTGCACAAAATTTATTTTCATCTGTTTTTTTAACATCTGTTGCTATTGCATAATCTGAAAGACTTTTTTTTTGCTCTTCCCCCTGCTGCTGTTTTAATTAGTGAAGGGTTTTCCTAAAAACATTTGGTTTTCATTTTTGAATTTACAGAAAGACTCATAATATTACAAAACAGAATGGTGTTGCCCTAAGCTTTGGAGATCACCTGTGCTGGAGATGTGACTATGACCTCATTCTGATATTCAGGGCCATGGAAAACGTGATTCTTATGAAGTTTACCTGAATCTCTTCTGAGAGACCAAAACAAAGTAGTGCATAGTTTTGAAGTAATTTGAGAGATGATCTAAAACGAAAGATAAAGGCTTTTCAAAACATTTTAAAATTTGATATCCAAAAAAAAAAAAAAAAAAAAAAGCTTATTTTAATTTGGCAGCCATTTATGCTGAAACCAATCAGAAGTCAAGTGGTTAGAAATTGGAGTCAACTTGTGCATAATTTAATTGTAGGAAGAATACATAGGTTTAAGATCTCATTGGTCGTAGGAATTCTCCCTGGTTAAAACCAAGGAACACAAGCAGGTGGGTTAGAAATGCAGTTCTTGAGAAGTTTAAAGCAGGGATGTTCCAGACTTTGAACAACTCACTGTTCAGTCCATCGTCTGGAAATGGAAAGAATATGGGACAACTGCAAACTTACAAATGCATGACTAAACTGACAGGCTTCTGGGGTACGTTTTCTGATAGACGCTGCCCTTGCCTTGGCCTAAGTTGAGTCTGGAGGAGCTGCAGAGTTCTCCTGCCTCAAGCTGCTCATTTTGACCCACCAGCAAAACTGTGTGGCAAACAGCGCGCATCATCCTAAGCACATCGTCTTAGTTCGTGAAGCATTGTGGTGAGAGGATCAAAAATTGCCTTCCAGTTTAAATTTTTAGGATTTTATTTGTATTGCAGTGAGGACGTCCCATGTTGGCTTCTTTCTGCATGGAGCTCTTATGATCTTCATATGTACATGAGGGTTCTGTCTATATTTGTCGGCTTTCTCCAACAATCCAAACACATAACTGTTAACCAATCACAGTTATGTACCACTTCCTGCTAGTCTAAAACATAAAATCCAGATAAAACTAATGGAGGAATGTGGGTGTAATGTGACAAAATGTGAAAAGTTAAAGGGGTATGACTGCTAATGTAAACTTTGTAGGTTTTGAAAGATATTACACTTGAAATTCTGATTTCTATCTGTATTCATTTGAAAGCTGTGCTGTTAAATACCTCTTTCCTCCTTCCCAACCCCCACCACCACTGGTAAACATCAGCTCTAGGTCTCCTTGGAGCCCCCTCCCTGTTTTGGGTGTGTAGCCCACACTGCTGCCCACAAGTTTCCATCTACCACAGTTAGAAATATGAACCATGAGAGGAAATGTGGTTTTCGTTTTTCCGCCAATCACTGTACTTGCACTTTTAGATGGGCCTACATTTCTGAAAATTGTCATCAGTGGTTACAGTTGAATTGCATATAATGGATGTTGGTGTCAGGATGCAGCCAGTTCTGTTGGAAGTCGTCAGCTTCAACCCACATTAGTTCTGCAACGATTTACAAAAAAATAAAAATAAATAATTCAGTCTGTGCTTTTAGAGATCCCTCAGATAAGAATGTATAACCAAATTTTGCTCACGCATGTTCATATTTGACTGCATTCTGTTCCAAGAGTCCTATTCTATGTTTTCATCTGAAACAGCCCCATACATTGCATAATTACCCCACCAAAGGTCCTGCCACACTTTTACCATATGTTGCCAATTTCCTCTCGGTGAACAAAGTTTCTTTCATGTTGAGTTCTGGAGAACTACATCATACAGTCCAGAGATACCCGGACTTCTGGCAGGTCAACGTAGAACAAACTGCTGATTTTACTATTAGATATAATAGTTAGCCTGCATTGTGTGAACTTGTTTAAGAACTTACCAGTTATTCTAATTGATGGGATAAATGTTTAAATAACATGGAATTCCAAACTCACTGCATCCCAATAGGAGGTGTTGGGTATTTCTGGGAACATAACGTGACTTTGGAACTCACTGAGGAGCTAGGGTTTTGCTTTTTAAAACAAAATGTGTAATGAAGCAGACATGAAAATGACAATCCAGGGGCTGCTGAAGGCTCACGATGCTGAGTGGTGAAGGCTTCCACCCTCACAGTTTCTGTTTATGTCCATGCATGCAACCCTGGATCTGAATAGCAGAGGCTGAAACAGAAACATCTTGGAGTTTTATTCCTGTAAGATGTATAAACAAGGTCACTCCAAAACAAACAAGCTCTGTAAACACAAAACTTGGACTAGTCAGCTGAACGTCTAATCAAATGTTGCAATCAATAATGAAATTTTCCAAAAACTAGGTGAGAAAAATATGATCAAAAATAATCATTAGGAAAACTTATAGCTGATTAGGGAGTTTGCATCTGTCTTTTTTTAAAATTTATATACAGTCATTTTCAGTAAATTAGAATATCTCCACATACATAATCACAGTCAGATTAAAAGTACATTTTAAAAGGTAGTTTTTTTAAAATGCAAAAAGACGTTTTTGGAATAAGAATTTCTTTTTTTCTGATATAATCTAAAATGTTGTGTGTTCATTAGCTGTAAGCAGAAACTCATCTTAATAGAAATGAAGGCTTGAAAACATTGATGAATGTAAGCAATCTATCATAGGTTTCACATGGTGAATTCAGTTATTTAAATAAATGTTTTAAAAACAGTGTAATCTGATTTTTTTTTTTCATAAATGGTACTATAAATATTAGACATAGCTGCTCAGTGCTTTAGGCAATTCATTGCATGAATTAAACCAGAGAGGATTCATGTTTTGGTTTGAAGTTTTAATGAAATTTGTTTTAGAATTTTTGTGAGTGGAAAAAAAAAAAATATTTCATCACAGTTTGGGGTGTAAAGGGTCAGAAAGCTGAGGGGTGTTCCTGTGGAGTGTGTAGTGTTTCTGTTGTTTTTTATTTAGGATACAGGGACCAGCCTCGTGGGATTTTACAAAGACCATGTAGACGTTAGATGGATGTTGTTGTTTTGATTGTATCTGTAGTGATTGGCAGTAAACTCCCAGGTGTTTTATGGCGGTTGAACTCCTCTGATTAACGTATTTAGTGTCTTTGCGCTGACACTGAGATCTGGTAACGCACACATCGTTTGTTCTCCTTTTACTCATTGGGCTTTGTTACTGAACTTGTAAATGGTGAGCTCAGCAGGAGGATGGAGACAGAGGCGTTACTCCAAACTCCCAGTTCCAAACTGGTCATACTCAACATTTTCCACAGTCCTTCGATCTTTCACTGCATGTGTTTTAGAAATGGTACACATGGATTGGGTTGGCATCAAATCTGGGTCTTGCTTGACTGTGACAATGTGCGGTCAGACTTCCTTTAAAAACTTGCAATACAGAGAAAACTGTCATACTAAACAGTTTTGGTACCACATTTTCTGGCATGCTGGTGTTATTAGAAACTAAATCTCACATTTGTTCTCTTTTTCATCACATGGCTGACATTGACTCACTCACACTCCAACTAACAATTTGTAGAAAGAAGGGAGGTCGACTTCGCTCAGTTTTAATTTCTTAAACTAGATTACTTTCTTGTCTCGTCCAAACACAGATATCCAACTAAGGCGCTTTCAAACATCGTCATCCGTCTTTGTTGACTGTAGCTCTGTCGTCTTCATGTCTGTGCCTTACTTTAATGCCTCTCTTCCCACAAGATTTTTCCTGTCCAGGCAGTAACATGGAAAGCTCACAGGCTGACATGTGCCAGCCTGACTTAACATACAGGTTTAGCACACAAGAACACATACTTTGCCAGTGACTGTATAGCTGCTGTTGACTGCAGAATACCAAACGATCACACAAGCTGTGAGTCTTCAGTTGAACCTTGTTGAGTTTACAGTACAGGAGAAGCATCTTGGAAATGTTTACTGGGATATATCTGTTATCTGTCTCTCGTGGCGCCTCTAATCTCTTGCCTGTAGTGGCATGAACAGAAGAAAACATGGCTGTGGTGTTTTTTTTTTTGTTTTGTTTTTTTTTGACATGGTGTGCTGACACACCTTGGAGTGCACCGAGCCCTTTGAGATGAGTTGACAGAACGACTCAAGGGCGCGTTGAGTCGACAATGACGTATTAATACGCAAGGTCAAGCAGCCGTCTGTGAAGTGTTAAAATGTACCAAGGTCCTTGGCGCCAAGTGCAAACAGGGAATTTGATTTTCATTTCACACTGTAAAGTGTTTGGGTTTGCCAGCGTGTGTACGATTTGAGCACACACACATTTATCTCCATCTCAGGAAAACTCAAATTCTGCATTGTTACTAGTAGCATTTTCTGTTTGCATTGCCACAGTTTTCCAATTTTTTATTTTGTCCCAGTTCTCAAAGACGTGGGCACAAACAAGCAGATCTGCATGTCAAAGAAGAACCCCAGGTAAATTTCCATATTAGTCATTATTTTCCTCTGAATCCCTTTCTGTTTGCGTCGTGACATACGGAAAGCCAAGATGCATGTCCTTACTGGTAATAAACTAGAAACATTAAGGGCAGATTAGTGATAAAATCAGTGTCAAAGCCAGAAAACACAAATATGATCCATCTTCAGTCATTTATTTTAAAATGTACAGTTTAAACCAGATATAAACATAAATCAAATTAAAATGCACACATTTCTTCTCACTTCCTGATTTTAAATCAGACCAAACATCTCTTCTTTTATAATTATTTCTAACTATTTCTATTGGCTAATTCAGAAGTGTACTGACATTTTTAATTTATTTATTTTATGTGGTTTCATCTTGTAGACCAACACAAAGTAGGAATTGTGTAGTGGAATAAAAAACAATATGTTTCTTTTTAGAGTTTTTAATGGTAAACATGTGAAAAGTGTTGTATTTCTATTCAGCTCCCCAGGATAAATACTGTGGAACGTCTTTTGCTCAAACAATGTGCTGCATGTCTTTTGAATAATGTTTTTAGCAAGAGAATGAAATCGTCTGATCTCTTTGTAAAACATCTCAAGACCAGTCAGGTTTGGATGACAGGTGTCTTTGAACATCAGACTTGGTCTTACCGCAGATTCTTATGTGGATTTAAGATTTTTTTTTTTTATCCAGCGTCGCCCTGCATTTAAATAAAATACTTTTCAATCCACTGTGACCAGCTTCACTCTCCCTGTTGAAGAAAATTCTCCAAACCACAATGGTGATTAAACACAACAGAGTCTGGATATAATCAGACAAAGAAATAAATAAGAAGCTCAACACAGCCTTTAGAGGTGCAGGAAAATCTGGAGCTAAAAACAAAGTTTGTGAAAAAAGTCTGTATTTGCTTTCCACACCTCGTCACTGTCACTTTGTGGATTTTTCCGCTGCTAAGAGTACAAAGCGAAGCACTCACTTCATTTGCATGTGTAAGTAAAATTAGTATGTTAAAGATAACAGAAAAGAAACACGAAAATAAACGGCTCACAAGAGGGCTAACGCGACTTGCCTGTTGGTTTTTTCACCGATTGGAATTTAAAAAGTGTGCGTCGTCATTCTTTGTAAAACGATGATGAAAAAGTTTCATAAGCTGCTGAGCAAGTTATAACCAGTCACATCAACAAGGTACTTCAAGTAGAAAAGTTATTTAAAATGATTGCATAAAAGTTTGACTGCGGCAAAAACTGTGTATTTGCACTTCAGTTTGTGTCTAATTAAATGTTTCACACACTCACCACTAATATATTCCTGCAGTGTTTGAAAGCACAGAAAGCCGTGACAAAGCTGCAGGGTTGTTTGACACCAGTGGCTTTTATTCATTAGGCAGGAAGTTGAGCAGAAAGAGAAGGGAAAGAAATGCAGTAAAATGGTCCGGGGCTGGGAATCAAACTTTGGACTACAGTTTTTGAGGATTGTAGCTTCAGCATAAGTCGCAGCCACTCCACCAATGAGCCACATGGCACCCAAGCTGCAATATCCCACACTTGTATAACATTAATTTGCAAATCCCACTTGTCTTCCTTCTTGGAATTGGCGGAAAGTTGAGTTGGGTTTAAGTCATTCCTAGATTTAGTTTCTGACTTCCCTGGAAACTGGAATATGGCAGAAGTAGCAGCCACTGGCACTTGTTCTTTGTTCACTAATGTCCATATTGGTTCATACTGGGGGTTCTTGATTATTTCCTCACTGCACAAAGATCAGTGTGTGAAGATTCAGTTTGCCTGTCAGTGGTTATTAGTGCCACAGCACAGATAACTCATTTGTATCATAATTGAAGAAGCTAATTTGTCTTCTGTAGGTGACGCATGTGGAACCAATGGGGTCACAGTTTGAGAACTATGCGAATATACAAATATAATTTTTTTTTTTTTTTTTAAGCCTGATTCAACCTAAAAACACAGAGACAGACTGTGCTTTTCCTCTTTAAAAAGCCAATCCCTCTACACCACATAATAAAACTGTTTGCAAGGAGCAGTTCTCTTTGTGACTGTCTTGGAAAATTGGTACGTGCCCCTTTAAGGCAGCTTGCAACGATCAGAGGTCTGTACCTCCTACACAATGTGGCTTGTCCTCGCTGTGTATTCTGTCATTTGCCCACTCCATCATCAGCTCTGGAGCAGAGGGGGAAACCGCAGTGGGACTGGATCCATTCTGACTCACACCACTGTTTCACAAGGGACATTTGTCTATATAGTGCAGTAGTAAATATGTTAAATTATAAGGTAGCCTTTTTGTTGTTGGATTGTTTGTGTGCCAGACGCTTGTGGGCTGAGCTGGATTGAAGCTTAGACCCCCTCCTTCCACACCTCCAGCAAGAGTATCTAATCCCAGGGAGAAGTTGTCAAGTCAGCTGCTTGGTGGGAGTGAAAGGAGTTTGATGGATTAAATACTTATCCTCATTCACTCACTTCACGTTTCCTCTGGACACTGTCGCCTGATGAATTACAATTAGGCTGGAGGAAGTAGGAGGAGAGTGGAAGGAAGAAAGGAGGAGAGAGTTCAAAAGAGAGATTGATTTTTGGTCAACTGACCTCTAGACTGCAGTCGGACACATTAGTCCGACGTATTTCTCCACACTTGTCTTTAAAGAAAGTGGGGGTGGAAAGTTTAATAGCAAAACAGTTATGATGAACATTTTCAGTCTGAGGAAAAAAAAATGATTTCTGTCCATTACCTTATAAAAACATTTTTAAAAGCTTTCTTTCTCTTATGGTTGTTTTTGAGCTTTGAGAAAGATTACTGGAGACAGGTTCTCGGTTTTAATCTTGCACATGAAGAAAGAAAATGATGGATGTTTAAAAACACATGGATATAACTTAATTAGTGCATTTTTTGTGGAAGTATTTTTTTTTTCGGTATAGCAGAATCTGGTTTGTAGGACATTTTCTAAACGGAGCATCCTCCACACGTCTTTGCCCCACTAGTAAAGATGTGTGAAAAGAAATTTCATAAGAATAAACAGATAAGGACCTTTGACTATTTGCTCCAGTTTGTTTTCATCTCTGTTCTCTTCAGCTCAGCACATGTTTTCTATAGGATTTTGTCTTGATATAGCAACATATCTTGGCTCATCATGCTGCTGAAAGAGCTGGTGATAACCAGTTTTCATTTGAATCTTCTGGCATTTGATTTCATCATTTCAGGCACATTAATAAGGTTCCCTGGCCAATTGAAGTAAAAACAAGCCCACTTCATCAGATACTTGCACAGTGCTCATAAGGTGCTTTTCCACACAAATACACTTTGATTCAAACTAGATACTTGAACCTAAAAGTCCAATCTTAGTTATAGTTCCTGTTAAATTTTATAAAGTCTACACATTTATTATGATGGGACCAAAAAAACTTTTCCTCTTCCATGCCAGTTTTAAACATTATTTTTTTTTTTATCATAAATGAGTTAAACAAACAAACAAAAAAATTCCTCACATATAAAGAATAAAAGGCATCTGCCATTGCTAGATATCCCACTCTGTTCTTTTCCAAGACATCGGCCTCTGCCACGTGATATTTTCCCTGCCCTTTGGGAACAGGAAGTCTCAGAATCAGAGATATTGTCCAAGATTGTGTGCATAAACAAGATTTTTTTTTTTCCCACGCTCACAGGATACAGACAGTAAGTGTATATGTAAAATTAGTGAATACATAAAAGATTACTTATGTAATATACATGTATGATCAACATAAAAAAGTAGAGATTTTTAAAGGAACAATCTTAGAAATGTATTTCTAAGGAATTCTTGGTACAAATTTGTAATATTGTCCAAAAAACTGATTTCTTACTGATGTTTTTTTCTAATGAAATTAAAGTTCAGAGTTAAAGTTGGCTAACTATTCTAATTTGCAAATGCCAGCTAATAGAGTTTCAAGTAGCATTTTGACAAGATATTTTCACTTCCCAAGCTGCATTTTCTTTCCTCTATGTATTATGCCCTAGCAGATAGATGAATTTTCCTTCAATAATTTACATTTCAGAGGAAAAAATTGTGAATTGGTGAGTCCACAAATAGGCTGGAGTCCACTCTCAAATTTGACTGTCAAATTTCTAGCTAGCAAACATTGCATTTGCCTCTGTAATGCTGCATTACTGTACTTCTTCCCAGCTTTTCCTATCTCCCATCTCTATGTCACAATGTTTATTTCAGCACTGTGTCCATCTCAGGGGTTCCCCTTCCATTACACCACTCAACACTGACCCACTCCCTCAGCTCTGGGTTCTGAAAACATGTTACCTGAACCGGCTTTTCCCAGCCCCTCGTGAAAGGCAAGCCTTGTGCAAAGACAGAAGGAACCAAAACTGGCCTTGTGAAACTTCTCACAAAGAGCAGAACAGGCTCTTTGTGAGAGACTCGGCTCTATGCGTGTTTTGTTCCGTCTTAAAATGTGTCCTTCAAACGCGGGGCAGCGAAACAGGCTGGTTTCCTCCCATGGTCCTGTTGTTTCTGAGCCGTGATTATGAGAGGAAATGCACAAAAACAGGCCCTTTTGGGGGGTAATGTAATGGGACTGATTTTCTGATTCAATAAGTTTTGCCAGGTCCTTGGTTTCACTTGCTGTCATTCTTAAAGTCTTGAAGGAAGATGATTTTCAGCCCTGGCTGAACACTGCTTGTGTAAGCTGTTTAGCCTAAGCTGGAGTGTGGAATAGCTCTTCGTAAATGACTGTCAGTCACGTACAAGAGCAGGTTGCCTGGTTTACGTCAACACAGGATAAATCTTAGTGTTTTCTAACTAGTTTGCCTAAACCTTTAATAGATATACTGGCTTTTTTCACATTGCAAACATGAATGTTGATGTATTATAATGGGATTTAATTTTATAGTAGGAAGTCAATGATAATTAAATCTGAATTTAAAAGAAAATCTTGCATGATTTTCAAGTTCTTATCTAGACTTTTAGACCTGGACCTTTCTTTATTGTACACAGAGATAATGTTCAGCATTTCATTGACCTTTTCAAAGGAAAGATACATGGTACCAGTTTGTAGCAAAAAATACTAATTTCCACTTGTATTTGCAGTCCCTGGACAGGTTGATGGCAATCAATGAGTAACCTTTAGAATTCACCTAATTAGTTAAAACAAATTAAGTGTTTTAATCTCGGCATAAATTCAGCTGTTCTGTGGCAGAGGAAGTGGTTTCTTAGAGAGCATTAATGAACAAACATCATGTAGATCAGTCATCACAACACAGATGAGATAGTTTAGATCAAAGCAAATTCATTTTAGAATCTCAAAGTTCATCCCTAAATCTAATGGAGAAATGTGCTGCTTAGACGACCATCCATGCAATCTGACTAAGCTTGACCTATTTTTTATTTTCATTATTTTTTTTTAAATGGAGAAATATTTCAGTGCAAGACTTGTAGAGACATCCTGCAAAAAAACAAACAAAAAAAAACATGATTTTGCAAAATTTGATTCAGGTGTGCTGAATTCAAATCACAATCTTCTCTAATTCTTATAGTAATAAAATTAAGAATTGTTACTAATTTTTAATCCCATTTAATGTAACCATACATTCACATATGTACTCTGTTTGTCTTGGTCCATCACAAAAAAAAATCCTGTGAATTGCAATATGATTTGTGGTTTTGACATGACAAAGTGTAACAAAGGTCAAGGGAGACACTTTTGCAAGCCTCAAAAGGAGAATGGACCGGCTGAGGTCCATTCTCCTTGAGAGGTCCATTCTCCTAGGAAGCATCTATAAAAAAAACAGGATTGTAAATTTAGTGTTCAGGAGGATGCTAAGTATATAAAATAAAGCATGGACATTTAAAGCATTGATAAAATTGTTTATTACTCTGGGTGCAAGAGAGAGAAGACATAAGTCGAACAGAAGGAAGGTTCCTGCAGACAGAAAGTTTAGGTAAAACTAAATGTCTGGGTTTTGCTGATCCTCCTTAAAGCCCTCCTAAATGTCACTACCAATGCTTGGCTGCTTCTGTAAGCTTAGAAGAGCATGTGCCTCTGTCAGAGAATCTGCCAGAGGCACAAATGTTTATCTACTGTTATTTTTGTTCTGCAGGTATGAAAACCAAATGGGACCTCTTGCAAGCACAGTAAAAGTTTGGTTTGCATTGCTATTGTAAATGTCAAGCTTGTTTTCAGACTGTTCTGGACGCTGCCAGGGTTGCCCTTTGTCACTGATTCTAGTTCTAACTTTCATGGACAGAATTTCTAAATGCAGCCAGGAAGATCTCAGTTCAGACTTTACCATTTAAGACTTCAAGCGTAAATGCTCCTTTTTGCAGTTGATGTAGTGCTGCTGGCCTACATCAACCTCCTGGAGGTGCTGGGACAGTTTACAACAGAGTATGAAACAACTGGGATGAAGGTTGGCACCTTCAAATCTGAGATTATTATGGGTTGTCACCTCTAGGGTGAGTTGGCTGCTTCTACAAGAAAATAAATTCAAATATCTAGGGTGGAGGAAGCATACTGACAGGCTGCTGTAATGCAGCTGGTGTAAGGTGGGGCAGAAAATGATGGACTGGAAGGGAAAGTTTTATTCCACCCTTTCCTCACTCATGAAACGATCTCTGTCTGCAGCTGGATCCATTCCTAGGGATGGAGAAGGGAACGCTGCTCATTGAGTCACAGCTACTCTGTTTTTGTTGTATTTACGTCAGGCTTAAAAAAAGTCCAACCCGACCCGCCCTGAGCTAGATCCAACCCAACCAATTAACTTTAATTAGAGACCAGAGCCCAAAGTAAACCTGATATATTTTAATTAAGATTTTACTGTTTTCACTTTTACACCATAATTTGAGTAAGCATTGTAGCTTCTCCCTTTTGCAGGTTTTTTAAAAATATCTTCCAACTCCATTTTGTCGCTTGTTATCGCAGGGTGAGTCAAGTGCAAGCCGTCTGGGATGTGAGATTTATAGGATTGAAGCAGGGCTGTGTGCAGTGTGCTGCACCAGTTGCAGTCTAATGAACTTTTACACCTTACTTTCTTTCTTTCCTCAACAGGGTAAGCTACCAACTCCTCTATTTAGACCATAAGTAGATTAATACAACTTCATATCCGGCATTCTTGTTTGTTTTTTTATGTGCTGTATGTATTGTAAGCTTATCAAATGCGCCACAGAAGGCCAATCCTGATCTTAACATTGAGGAAATAATTCTGGCCCAGATTTTGGCTTGGGTCTTATGTCTACTCTACCGCTTTGTGTAGCTCCAGTTGTGATAATTTTGCCGTCTGGGATTTCCTCGAGAAATCTTCAGGCATATTCTACAGAGACTATCTGCTTAAGACATTATTTTCATTATGACTCAATAGTCTTGGGAATGATTCAGAATTCCTCTGGGTAGCCGAACAGAGGAATATCTGAAAAATGATTTTTGAACCATAATGAAATAAAAACTTGAGGTGCTCTAAACACTTTCTGTTAGCAATGTACCAACCTTGACAGTGTGAAAACATGAATCTGTCAATTTGGCTACACGCGTAAGAACCTGCCAACCCTGGTTTCCTCTAAATGAAGCATATTAATGAGTCAAATACTGTTTAATATTCATTCCTTCTTCTTCAGAAAGCTTTTCTTTACAGTAACGGGATCACAGCCAAGCAAATCTAATCACACTTGAGTGAGTCTTGCTTATTATTTCACAGTGTATCAAAGTATTTACCCCTTTGGCTCCAGACGGAGCAGTGGAGTGGAGCAGCTAGCACCAAGTCGTGTTGACGGGTGGAATAAAGTACATTAATGGCTCAGCATGTTCATTGTAATGTAATATATTGGATGCATTGATAGAAAATATGGAGTAATGCCAAGTCCAGCAGTATGTTCTGTAGAGGCTGTGTGTGTGTGTGTGTGTGTGGGTGTGTGGGCGTGAGTGTGTGCGTGTGTGTCAGCATCCTGAGTTACACACCGAGGAAAGATGTACTTTGACCTTTTCCAAGTATTCCTGCTGCTGTTTGTGACTCTAAACATCTGCAGTTGCAAGACAAGAATGTGCAAATACACAAGCACACACTTTCTGAGCAAATCAGTGTTTGTATTTGAGATGCTAATCTTAGCTACTTTCATAAAATGCAGTTACTGTGAGTATCGACTTGTTTTACACAGGGCTCCTATATGCAGTTTCACATTTTTAAAAAGTATGGAATTTGATGCATTTTCTTGGTCTGGGTAATGTGGAAAAGAGATATTTGTACTTGCAGACTTTTCCCCCTATCCATTACGAAAAAAAAAAATCTTTCTTCTTTCATCAGCTTCTTCTTTCCTTTTCAGTAGTTGTTTCCATTGACCATACAATTACACAAAGTGGAAATATGAAAAAAAAAATTGCTTAATGGAAACCCTGCAATTAAAAAATTGTTTCCTTTTTTCCTCTTCCCCATTTCCTTTCCTTCTTTCTTCTTGTCTTTACCTCCTTCAGTCCTTTGTGTTTTTCAACCTTTCCGTCCTTAGTCCATTGCATCTTCTCTTCCTTCTGTGATTTTTGTTTCCCATGTCCTTTCTTCTTTTGACCCCCCTTTCTTACATCCTTTCATATGTCCTACCTTGTTCCCTTCGTTGTCCTTTCTCTCTACTTTTAATTCCTTCCTTCCATGTGTTCATTCTTCTATCTGTCCTTTTTCACTTTACCTTTTACCATTTCACCCTTGTTTCCTTGGTCTGGAAAAGTAAAAAATGTTGCACATTATTATGTATTTTAATTGGTGGTTAGTTTTGTAACCCTCTTTTTTTTTATAAATGGGTATTTTTTTTACTTATCCTAAGACCTTCTTACCTCTAAGGCCAACATGAGATTAAAAAGTAGCAGAAATAACCTCTGGACGCTGGGTGTGTTCAGTTCTGGCCAGACAGGATGTTCACTCATAAACAAGTCGGTGACCTAGATTAGAAAGGGAGGGGAAAAAAACAACAAAAAAACAAAACAAGAAATACAACAATATCATTGGCAATAAGCAGAAAAAAAACAAGTATAATTATGCTAGCTAGCTCTAAAAGTGCAAACAGACAAATCTTCCATCCTTTTATTTTCCTTTTATTAAACAAATACTATTATAAGCTAATCATCTTTTTGACCATTCTTCTCTTCTCTCTTTGAGTAAATTACTCAAATTCTATTATCCTTATGGTCTTACTCAAGTAATGACATGCCACTTAGTTCCTACTAATGACTGATTAATTAATGTTCTTGTACTTTTAGCCACTGGGAAAAATGAATAACCAGGGCACTGACCATAGTTTAGAAAGCACCATCATTCTGCTAATTAAATGTTTTCCTTCGAAAAGCCCTAATTAACCTTAACTCCCAACCAGTTCAGTTTACGTCAAAGGACAGTGTTGTTGAAAGCATTGCGCTGTATTCTTGTTCAGAGATTGGGGGGGCGGGAATTTCAATTTGTATGTTGTAAATGGACTTGAGGTAGGAGTGGGAAATGAAGTGCAGTGGCCTGGAAGTGCACTTTCTAATGGTAGACATGACGGACAACGTAAACATGAGCTCTGAAGTCATTTTAAATTTTACTTAATCGCTTTGCTAATCTTGCCTGTGGTCTTTAAACACTGAGCAAGAATGTTAAAAGTAATGTGTTTAACTTTGGGTTGTGATCTCTGAGGAGCAGACGTTGCAGAGATTAATCCAATTTTCTCATGAGTAAACAAGTCTTGGCGGCAGGCTTCAATGGAGCTATCTTAGAGGCTTAATGAGACGCTCCACAGCATTAGCACTATCTAGTTTTCAGGCTCTTCTAAAAGCTGTGCCTCCAAGAGAAGTAATTTATCAATCAGTTGGGATACTTGTGAATTTTACACCCAGATTTGCAAACTATAAGTAGGATAAAGTTGCTAATATCGGGGCCAATTACTTTATTGAAGTGTCCACAGGTCTATGGAAGTATGAAGTGATTTTAAATAACCAACATTCCTCTCTTTATACCCAGTGCTTCTGTGATTCTGCATTGTAGAAGGAATTTCTTGTGTATAACCTAAAGTATGCACCTAAAACAGCCAGTGCTCAAAGTCAATAAATCACTTTCTTTGTGTTTCTTGGAATGTCTTAGAGACATTTTCCATCTGTAAAACACCTCTATTGCTTGTTCATATGCTCTGCAGGATGAGATCTACAAAACCACTGGACACACAGTCTGTATTTAATCATTGAGGATTAAATACATATGCCCCATACGACTTTAGGCTAAAAAGTGACATTAGTCAGACCTCTGAACAGTGTATGTGTTCAGGTGAATAGCAGTCACAGCTGGATGACATACCATGCAGACTTTTTTCATTTAGCTAGGGTAGAAATGTGTTTACTATATTGAAATGGGAGGATGTTGTTGTGGCTCTAGCAGGTCCAGATGTTAACTTTTCTCTGCCACTTTTGATAGCCTGGTCATTCAGTCCTTAATGTGCTGTTGTAAATGACTCATTATAGTTACCTGGGTAAACTACCAAACTCTGCTTTTATCAGAGTTTGCAAAGATGTTGTTTACACCAGCAGGTGGTTTTTGTTCAACATCAGCCAACATGGTGAAGTTGTTGTTGTTCTTCCATGTTTTTTTTTTCCCAGCTCATAAATGCTACACTCTTTGTTGTGTGAATGGAAAATATCACCTGTTTCATCATTATCTGGTTACACTGGTCACTTATTGTGTAAACAGATACCTCAGTATCATAGTATTAGTCCGAGAAGTTGAAAGTTCTCTCAAAAAAAAAAAAAAAAAAAAGAAACATTAGGTATATTTCAACTTTCACTTTAAATTGTCGTTGTAATTGCAGCCCGGGTTTTGTTTACGGAAATTCTGCATGACATTTAAATTATGAGTCCCTTATTCAGATGTTTTACTTATTATTCTAACAAACTACAACTCTTGATAATGTAAATCTCAAAAGCACATGTTTAAATATCTCTATTTCCTCAAAGTGTTGAATCTGCTGCAAATCATCACTATAAAACAAAATGCTGTAAAGGGCTGACATATTTTGTTTGAGATGGACGGTTAAATAGTGTCTTGACCATCCTCCATTCCTCTATGCTGTTTATTTCTTCTGGTCAACCTTAACAAAAAAGGTTTCAAATTTCATGAAAAATGGGTAATTCAATCCGTACTCAGTGTTTTGAACTTATCAACATGGATTTAGGACGCAAATGCGTGCGTGCACACGCGCACACACACACACACACACACACACACCTGCATGCAAGCTAAGGAGGGAGTTATTACTGGCTGGACTGATAGAGCTGGAATTGATGATATCTGCTTAATGAACATCCTCCATGTTGGCAATTTAATCCACTGACTTCAGAGCATTCTTACTGACAGCAAGGTAGCTGAAAGGCCAAAAGAAGTTGGGGTAGGAGATGCCTGCTTATCCAGAACACCACATTTGAACTAAATGATGGAAAGGATTCTTGCAGTTTTTCTATTGCTCACTTGTTTGACCTACTCCCAGATTTCATCAGGCTCATTTAAAACACATTAGGCTGACAGAGTGCTGTTATGGCCCCAGCGATGAGAGAGTAGCAGGTCTCTTTAATGACGTGAGGGAGCCCCTCTCACTCTCCTCCCTGTCTACAGGAAACACTGATAAGAAGCTGAAAATGCAGCCTAAGAGCGCCAAGTCCCATACTGATATTTTCAGAGCTTGCTTCTGACCCAATATCCCCATTAACTGTAGTACCAAATCAAAAATTCAGTACAGTAAACAAGTTTTTCTTGTGCATGAAGGGATACATTTATTCAAAGGGAAGATTGCAAGAATACAATATAAGAAGAGGTACAGAAATTGCAGTGGAGTTATGGAAAGGTGCTAGAGTTACTAAGGGATCGTGTATTTTCCTTAAATGAGTCTTGACTGAACAGTAGAGCTCTCTTGGCATTCTGCACCAGATTAAACCATCATAAAAACATAAATGAGTGCCTTGAATTATCACACATCCTTCTTGAACTGCTTCTTAATCTCCTCCAGTCCATCTCATGCATCCAGAAGATCTGCTTTAGAAATACATTTTGCAACAAAAAATGACTGAATCGTCCAACCGTTTTTGTTGTTTTGGTTCACTTTGGAAATGTGTTCATATATCAACGATGTGTGTGTTTTCCTGGTGGAAGAGTTGATCTTGGGTTATATCGATGGTCTGGATGTGACATTTTTTGTAAAACTTGTTTGCCTTGCATTCAGAAATATTTCCAATGGTATTTAAGACAAAGAATCTTGCAGGGTGAACCAAAAGAGGGATGAGGAATTATTGGCAAAAGGTCCTATTGAAAGTCTGAATCATCAAAGCACAGACAAGGACTCGAAGGTACTCATTTTAACATCTGTGCATCATCAGCTCTAATTCAACTTCTCTGCACAGCCTGAAGCTACACCATAGCAGGAAAATACTGCCATCACAATGCAACATCCTCCATTGTACCTGCTACAAATGCATCCAGTAGAACTTTCTTGTACTGCCAGTTGCAATGGAAGCCTTTGCTGTTGGATAATAACTGTTGAATACCAAATTTATGGATGATTTTTTGCCTTTTAAAGTTGAATGGTCTTGTGAGCAACCCGTCTAAATGCCTTCCTAAACAAAATGCAGACTATTTTTATTGTACGCGTTTCTTTTCAGGAAGTGGGGATCTCTTTTTACAACGTGGTTATAATCCAGCAGCACAAATTAATACTTGTAATTTCTTCCCAAATCTTCAGATTATGTGCTATTCACCTTGTTCTGCAGAGCTTCTATGCACAGAGTGATGGTGACAATGACAAAACCAAGTCTCTGAGTTGTGCTGCAGCTTGGCAGACGGTCAGCTTACTGTTCTCCTGGGCATTGGCTTTAATAAGGCTAGACATGCCTTCCACTATTCTTAGAGCATATATGGCTCCTTCTATTAATAGCCCTGGTGATTTTGACCAGACAGCCCTCACATAAACTTCCCCATAGCCGCAAGCCTGCTTTCTCAGTGGGCTGCTTTGAAAAACAGTCGCTTCTTTTGTGATCTCCAGGAGAGGGGGAGTGTGATTGCCAGGTGGTACATCAGCAATAATTAAATGTGTTTCTAGGCCACTACATGCATAGTGTGTGCATGCTTCTGGACAATGCATGTGGGTAGAAGTGCTAGCTCATTTCCAGGGAGTTTGTGTCATCAGCCACCAGTGTCAAGCAAATTTGGTGCCAGTCTCCCTCTTTGCTCTTACTTACAATTGGTCAATTTCTTGCTGCAGCAGCAGGTAGACATGAATGTGGTCACTTTTCCATTGCATAAAGAGCTGATTAACACATTCATGGTCCGTCTGTTGTTTTGAATTGTTCATGGTATTTAGCTTTGAATGTAAACATTTCACTACATGTGCCTTTGCAGGTGTCTTGCAGGTGAGCGGAATGCGTGTTTACACATCTGGGGATGTTGAGGCGGTCAATGGGACAGACGTTCGTCTCAAATGCACATTTGACAGTTCAGCTAAGATCAACCCTGAACTTGTCATCGTCTCCTGGACTTTCAAACCCCTTTCAGGAGGCCGAGTAGATAGGGTGAGTTCATGTGTGTGTGTGTCTGAGCAGAAGAAAGGGAGAACAAATCTCTCACCTCCATTGCTGTGTCAGGGTGCAGCCACCCCCTCATCCAGCCAAAGGAGGAGGTGGTGAGTCATAAGGCTCCCAATAGAGCATCTAAGACAGCCTGTCTTTATGTACCTTTGTGTCTGTATATTGAGATTTGAGAGAATAAGAAGCAGCACATCCTAATAAGTCTGCACTCATTAAAATAAAATAAATTCTTCTTTTTTTATTATTTATTTATTTATTTATTTTTTTACTATTTTTCCATTTGTAGATTTTTCATTACCAGCAAAAACCATATCTGCCTCCCGATGGCATCTTTAAGAAGCGCGTCCATTGGGCTGGTGATATCATGGGGAGCGATGCCTCCATCATACTTCGGGAGGTCAAGTTCATCTATAACGGGACCTACACCTGCCAGGTGACGAATCCTCCTGATGTTCATGGCCCGGTTGGGGAGATTCGTCTTCGTGTCGTCAAAACAGGTGAGCACCTGACATTTTGCAGAAAATGCACTCTAGGCATAAATCTGTCTGTGAATACATGGCAAAAAAAAAAAATAATTTTAAAATAAATGAAACAATATGTGCGACTGGCCACTGCAAAACTGGGAACTTACAAAGACAATCTGCTGTATAACTCCAATTATTATAAAATTATTTTGTTTCAAACTTGGGACTAAAATGATTACATCTACCTTGTCTCACAGGTTTTAAGGGGGAGCAAGGCTTTATCCCATTGTTTTTTTGTTTTTTTAAAACTGCTATTCACGGCTCATCCGGTGCTAATTTTCTGCTTGACCTTAATGTTAACAAATGCTGCATTTATTTTTCTACACCTGCACACCATGTCTTTTTCATTCGTGTGTTTTTTTCTTGTCACAGCTTCTTTCAACGAACTTCTCTACCTGGTCCTGGCCATTGGAGGTGGCATCGCCGCTGTGGTCTTTTGTCTCATAGTCATCGTGTCCTGCAGGAGATGCAAGAGGAAACACAGACAGAGGCAGCTGGAGGGCGATGAAGAGGTTCCCCGCAAAGAGAGGAAAGACCCCACGGCGTGGTAAGACCAATGAAGTCTAGCAGATGAAGAGGGGGGACTAAGAGGAGCAGAAGATTCACACGCTTTCTCTCTTCCTCTGCGAGAGACTCTGGGGATCAGGGCATGCTATGCTCCCTCTTGGGCTCTTTTCCTGCTTCATGCTTCTCTCTCTTCCTCCATATGCGACTCCTGCCTTCAGATCCCACATTTGTACCGGTAGCAGGCAGCTGTTGTCAGACAGAAAGTGAGGAAGAATGTGCCTTTATATAGAAAGTTCTCGATGCTGAACTTTAGCCATATTGCTGCTTAGCCTCTGTGGAATTACTATGCGCCTTTCATTTCTCGAGAGAAACAACTGTTTTATCGATTCATCTTTTCCTGTTTAGCTAAATGGGCCTCCAGCCACATTTCCTGTTTGGAGTAAATGTTTTGATGAAGAAGATGTAGAACAATGGTGTATTCTTGCTGTTTACTTCCCTACTAATACAATCCAAGCCCCATTGTACAAGTGCAGTGCATGACACGTGTTTGGTGTATTATTTCAAGAAACAATAGAAACATTGAGCACTTTCCAAGCTTCCAGTGAAAATGTATTTGATCACTTTATAAAAACCCTGCACAAAGCTCTGATCATTTTCAGTGGAGGTATGTGGTGACTGTCTGATCTAACCTCTGGGGTTTTGCTTATAGTGGATGTCTACACACCCCTGTTAAAATGCCAGATAAAAAATATTATCATCATGAATCAACATTTTCTATGCATATACATATATGTACATAAACCAGCACTCAAGCCACTTTCTTTATTCAATTTCAGCATTTAGTCTTCTCAGAGAGACACTGTACAAAGGCTATGAAGAGATAAGGGTGAAAACACTCACAGCATTGTTTGTTTTTTTTTTGTTTGTTTGTTTTTTTTCTTTGCATGGGATGGAACTTGTATTCTTTATGGGCAAAGAGTAAAATACTTTGTTTCTGATGAAAAACAACCAGGCTTGCCAACAAAAGCAGCCAAAATTACACCATTCCCACTGTGAAATATGGCAGTGGTAGCACCAAGAGCTGGGGTTTATTTTTGGGAGACAGCACTAGTCTTCTTCTTTTATTTTTTTCTTTTTAATTTTTTTTAAACATCTTAAAAAAATCTCCAGGTGTCTGAAGGATTTTTTTAAAAAAAAGTAAACCTGAGAGTTTAAGATAAAGTGTTTTTTTTTTATCACATGTTAAAGTCAGCAAAGCAGCTTAATGAGAGAGAAAATATTTTTATTGCTTAGCTATAGTTTGGACATAAAAATCTGAGGAGGTTCCTGAAGAGGGTTCCTGACTACTGCTGAGTCTTACAGATTTGAAGAGCTTTTCCAGTGCAGATATTGCCAAGTTACGATGGTGGATGCTCACTTACTCCTACCAAAGAAAACTGAATGCTGAAATTGAAAAGTCGAATATTTTACAATTGTTGCAACGGTTTATGATGGTTTCAACTCTTTCAACTCTTCTCCTAAAACCTGGAGTTATAACAGGGGTGTCAACACTTACAAAGCCACTGACCATTTCTGTTCGAAATCACTACTGAAGTCATGTTACTGTGTTTTTATTTGCTACTGTGTTCTTATTTCTGTGATATGATAAAAAAGTGTCTTTCAATAATTACACCTGATTGTAAGCACTTGTTGGAAACAGACTATTTTTTACATCTTAAAATATTGTACAAAAATACAAATAATTGCAGTTAATTTTTCTATTGATTGATTTTTTTTTTTTTTTACATTTTACATTGTCATTTTTTATGTAGCATTTCTAATAGCTGGTTGTCTGTTTCAAATAATGTGCTGTATTTTCTTGGGGACCGGAGGTTTCTCTTCCAGTTTGCTGGGTTTTCAGATCTTTCTGTAAGGGTTGCTTTAACTCTCACCACCACCAGTAGAAATCACTTCTTTTTCTTTTTTTTTTTCTTTGCTTATATCGTTTATGATCATATTTATTCAAGCTTCAAAATAAATCATTCATTCAAAAACTCTGAGAAGGAAGGAAATGATTCCGACCCAAAACAAATGCAGATGAGTGAACAGATTGTATCCAAACTTTTCTCAGCCCAACCCAGTTTGATGCTAATCCATTGTACCCTCCTTCTGTGTTTGTATTTATTGGTCTTGGTGTTTTCCTACTTTATCCCAGCCACCCATCAAGGGCCGTCCACCTCTACCTGTCAGAGACATCCATAGAGATTGACAGTTCAGATGGCATGATCTCAGACCCCAGCACCGGAGACCCAAGCTCCTCCGAGGATGAAGGCCCTAGCTCGGATGATGATGGCGGTGACTCTGACTAAGAAGGACCAAACAGAGATAGGAATGCTGATGAGATCCCATCAGTAAATGTCCTGGAAGGAGGCTCTAAGGGCACCTTTGGATTGCACTCTTCTGCTAAGCAGAGGCTTGCTGAAGGAAGTGCCGCTGCGGTGAAAGTGAGAAGATAATGAAAATGTGAGGAAAAACGAAGAATATGAATCTTTTGGAGGGGAAATAAAAAACAAGATTTCTGTAGAGATCTCAGATGAATTTCAATGCTTGGAAGCAGTTCTAAAGTAAAACAGCATTCCTGTTTGGAGGGTCCATAAATGTTTGAGGAAATGAAACGGTGGATCAAACTCGAACAAAACCCCAAAGCTTATGTGACAAACTGGATTGTGGACTTAAAGCTGGCCTGGCTAATGTGGAGAGTATGTTTAGCTTTTGTTGGAGCTTTCTGCTGGTTTACACATGAATCTTCTTAGCAGAACAAATGTTTGCTGTAATACTGAGCCACACAAAGTGTGTTACATTTCGTGAGTTGTCCAAAGACTGTTTTTAACATGGAAATATCTCCAGTTATTTGTAGAGATACACAAATTAATCATCTGATTGATTTCCAGCTTGATGTGCGCTGACCGGTGACTATACCCAAACACCAACAAGTCCAGGTTACAACAACACTCTTTCATGTAGGTGCTGTTACCGGTGAAGAGGACTCGGTTGGCTATTTTCAGTATGTGAGTTGTTTAACAATGAAGTCAGAACATGGAGATGTAAGAACCTACCAAAAAGGAAACATGACAACACTTGTGTGCAGTTCACTGAGGCTGCGACAGAGCGAGATGGAGCAATACTTTCAGAAGGTAACAGGAAGGCTGAATGTAATACACCAACGTTGCACTCTTTAATCCTTCAGAACGCCTTTCAACCTCTGTCTGTCATGAGAAATGGTGGATTAAGAAATGTTGGCAGTTTTTTGGAAATCTCAAAGCTGTGATAAAGATTTCTCCAGTGAGTACATGTGGAGGCTGCTGGTTTAGTATTGCTAGCCATGCTAACTGTGTTCATCTCTAATAAAAGATCAAAAAGTCTGTTTAAAATGTGATTATGACTTCACTTGTTTAAAAGTATTTGTAAAATCCTCTTTAACACCAGTTGCTCCCTTCATAGAGTATATGCTATTTATGTTAATTTCTGCACTTAGAGAAATCTTAAGCAGCTAAAACTGGTATTTAGAGGTCAAAGCTTTACACAAAACAGAGATTGGAAACATAAAAATACTGATCTGTCAGTTTCGTCTTTAACTTTACAAGTAACACTTGTTTTTTGGGGTTTTTTTTCACAAATTTGTTGTTTCTCTGGTTGAGTTTGTGTTCTTTTGTTGCAAAATATCATATTTCACAGAAATATATTTACATAATTGAACCAAAAAGAAAAAAACAAACAAACTGAACTTCCACATATTCAACTGGATTAATTAGTCCAACTTAGAAATTGGTCGTCAAACCTGACTTAGCCAGTCCCTGTTGTATTTGGTGACCGTTCCTTTTGTGGAAAAATACTCTGTGTTAAGCCTGGTGTCGTTCTTCCGCCACACCTGTCCTGTTTGCTGTAGGGATTAGTTGGTGTCCGATCCCTTTACCAGTCATCTTTAAAAAAAAAAAAAAAGCTTAGTGTTTTTCCTTAAATTCTCCCGGACCATGCCATGTTGTTTTGCTAAAAATTGACAAGTTTTGGAGATTTTTTATTTGTTTTGTTAGGACATTTAAAATCCTAAAGTAACCTGAGAATTAAGCCCAAGCAAGTTGAATGAGAAGCAGAGTACTTTACATTAAGACTTAAGTAATACGTCACATCAAATTTCTCATATTAAACGCTAAGAATGTGATTTTTTTTTCTTTCCTTCTGTCTAAAAGCCAAAGATTTGATCAGTGGGAAGCAACTACATGTACACACCTGCCCTGAAACTCATGTGGGAGTGCACAGTAAGATCTGAAAACCCATTCTGATTGCAAAATGTCCTTGTAAGCCTGTGCTCTATTCTTTCATTTGTGAATGCATTCCAACTAACAAGTATGTTAAAATGCCCGTATTTCAGATTTTTGTGGCAGATTTTGTATTTGTGTTCAAAGTGTTTTAGATTTATAAGAAAATGTTACATTTGTATTTGTAATAGAACTTTTATAAAAAAAATAAAAGTTTTCTAATAAAAAAGCCTTTAAATCTTTTTTTTATGTTGCCGTATTTTAATTCCAACAGAGTGTCTCATAAAAAAAAGAATCCTGTGAAACTATTTGAAAGTGCTCATTCATTACGTAACAAAATACAGTTCAGCCACATAATTTGTATTTTTAATGCACTGTATCCATTTGTGTAATTATGACTTCTTTGTCTGCAGAGCTCGTCGCGTGCTTACCTGTAAGCGTGACAGTAGTGAATGTCTTTAACTTATTGTGCATTCACTATGCTAACTCCCTCTGCTGTTATTCCTGTCTGGGTTTCATTGTCGAATGCTTGACTGTTCATGACTGTGAATACGTGGTTCCATTTATTAGCTCGTGCGTTTGAGTCTATTTGTGTGTATTGATCAAAGTCTGCCCCTGTGGGTGCAGCTTTGGTTACTGAATGACAGACCTTGAATGTGGGCAGAATTACACACAGAAGAAGGCTTCAGTCACGCTCAAGAAAAAGCTAATGTGGGGGGGGGGGGGGGGGGGCGTTTTTTTTTTTTTACTTAAAAAAAAAATTTCCCCTGTCGAATTTTGTAAAAACTAAAAC
>NW_015116625.1:13295-32243 GCF_001443285.1 Poecilia latipinna | reverse complement strand
CCTGTCGGCGCCGACAGGTTGGTCAGCATGTTCTGTAGTCCTGAAATGCTGATTATAAATATTTTTCCCTGTCAACTTACCAAACTAGTCATTGATGTGTGTAAAAATATATTTTGCACGGGGAGCCAACCTTGTTTCCCCTCATCAGTGTGGCAGAGGTTGGTGCAGGTTCACCATCTTATAGTTCGGCGGGTTCAGCAGATCATTTCCATCTCCAGTTGGACTCTCTCTGGACTTTTGGGGTTGTAGTTTTTCCAGCGTTTTAATGAAATCGTCTCCATCTCTGTTTCTTGGGGATGAATTTATTTCAGCCTTCTAACTTTCTGTAACATTGCAGAGTTTTCTGATTACAGTGTGCCAAACCATGAAGAACTGCAGAAAGATGGGACTTTCAAGCATTGCCACGATAACAGCTTCGCTCAGCAGGACCGAGAGACGGAGAAAAAAGTTGCCAGCAGGAGGTTGTACGTTGTTTCCATCATCTGTCTGCTCTTCATGATAGGCGAGATTTCTGGTAGGTTATTTTAAAAAACTCCCTTTTCTTGCTTTATTACTTTCATCCTAAGTCTTTCTCAGTGTTCTTTGACAATACTGGTTAATTTTGACCATTAGCTTTTGTCCTTTTGTTCTTTTTAACTCTGTTCTGTTCTCATTTTCTTTATTCAACTTTTCATTACATCTCCACCTCCTGTCTTTTCTCTTTCCTTTTCCTGCATCCTTCAAAAAAAAACTATTTTTACTCCAAAATGTCCAGTTACCACATGTAGAAGGGGTCAAATGCAACTGGAAGCATTAGAGTTACAAAATATTGATGCTAATGTAGACAGACCCTTAGTAATTGTTTAAATTTTTCCTTTTTGCAGGAGGATATTTGGCAGGAAGCCTCGCGGTCATGACGGACGCAGCTCACCTTCTGACTGACCTAGCCAGCTTTGTCATTAGCTTGTTTTCCCTCTGGCTTTCCTCTAAACCTGTCACACAAAGGCTCAGCTACGGCTGGTATCGTGCAGGTACCGAGTCATAGGACGGGTCCAACAGCATCTGTTGCATTTATGTTTCCTTTCCAACAACATTTAGTTTGAAATCATTAATACAACAATACAACACACACTCTTTGTAAATATGAAAACACAATTTTGTGACTATCATATATTTAATTATCCGCTTGCTAACAATAGACCTTGCTGGTTGCATGACTACTACAGAATTTATTGGCTAGCCTGCAGCTACTTTGCTAGCTAGCAGTTTCTACTAGCTAGCTAACCTGGTAAGCTAACAATTCCCTGGTAAGCTTGCTTGCTAAGTAGGAAGATGGATTACTAATTTGCTACATGCTAGCTACTTTGCTGGCTAGCAATCTACCCAGCTAGCTTACTTGCACCAGGGTGAATGCAGTTGTACGTCAAGCCTTTTGTGCAGGTATCTTGGGGACACACAGGACTGTGAGATGACCAGATACTGCTACTGGAACGATGCCACGAATCTTTGTTTTTTCCTTTTTTGTTGTTTTTTCTGGTCAGATCCTTGTTAACTAAAAATCGAGATGGATTACTAATTTGCTACATGCTAGCTTCTTTAATGGATGCAGTTGTTAATACACTTGTGCTGCATTAATAAGGCTCTGGTTATGAGTCCCTCAAGCTCTTTCTGTATGGAGTTTACTTTTATTCCAGGTGTATAAATGTTTTTTTTTTTTTTAAATGGCCCTAAATATCTTAAGAGGGTGGATGGAAAGTTTGCTTGTTGGTTGCACGTAGTCAATTAACTTCATAGTTATAAACTAGCTAGCTGATAATAACAAGTTAGCATCTTTAAGAATATATTCTTTCTCTGGTTCTTTGGGTTTTGAAACCGTTTTTCCTCACTCTGTAAAAGAAAAATTTCCACAACAGTTTTATGTAGTTAATTAACTTCATGGTTATAAACTAACTGATAATAACAAGCTAGCATCTTTTTCATCTTGCCCCAATTTCAAGTTAGCATCTTTTTCATCCTGCACCAATTTCATTTTAGTAGCAGCATCTCCAGATCCAGTTTTAGGCTGAATTTTAAATCACTACCAGCCAAATTAATGTCCCATGGGTAAAAAGAGAATTGATGCACTTTCATGATAAAACATTTCTCAGAAACTGTAGTTTAGGTTAGGATAGAAGCAACTACCTGGTAAAAGAAGGTCAACTTCTTGCCCCTTAGCCATTTGGTCGATGTTTGATTATGTTTTCTGGTGAATTCTCTCCTGATTTCTTTGCAACGTTGTTTCGTCGTCCATGCAGAAATCTTGGGTGCTCTGCTGTCAGTTTTCACCATCTGGATCGTCACAGGAGTGCTGGTTTATCTCGCTGTGGAGCGCATCGTCCATGATGACTATGAGATCGAGGGCCATGTGATGCTCATTACCTCAGGTTGTGCAGTGGTGGCCAACATTATGTGAGTAAAATGGAGGAATGTTGTTGTTTATGCTAAAGTATTCAATAATTGTTCTTTAACAGGTTGAAGAACAGAATTTCTTATAGCGCTGATTGAAATTGGTCCTTATTTCCCAACAGAATGGCTTTAACCCTTCACCAGTCGGGTCATGGCCACAGTCACGGCGGACTTGCCTCACACGGACACAGTCACAGTCCCAAGAGAGGAAAAGAAAAGACTCGGAGCCCAAACAACATCTATTCAAACGACTGCATAGACATGGAAGAAAACCATGCGGGCAACGGTACGATTGAAAAACAGCAACATAGCTGAGACACTAAAATGTCGTAATATGATGTGGATGTTTGTTATTTTCATATGTGTTAGGAAAGAGGGCTCAGCAGGCGAATGCAAGTGTGCGAGCAGCTTTTGTGCATGTGATGGGAGACCTTCTCCAAAGTGTTAGCGTGCTCGTCAGTGCCATCATCATCTTCTTCAAGGTATCTTATTCTGCATTTGGGCTCAAACTCAAACTCTGCTTTAAAGAGTTTTTTCTGTGGTAGAAACTGCAAATGGAGATTTAAAATGTCTGAGAGATAGAAATATGCAAGTTTTCCCTCATCTCAAGTCTTATTTTATTAATTAAAAGTAGTTATTGTGAAACTACTATATCTTTGAAAATTACTTAAATGGTCATTCTTAATAAAGCTTTTATTTAAACTCAATGATAATCTTGTGTGTTTTAGAGCGTTTTTACACCTGATAGTCCGGCAGACTCAGTTCGATTGGGAACCAACATTATTTTACATTTTCTGCTGGTGATTCGTTTTCACGCTGCATTGTTCGCCTGTGGTGAAACAGCACAAAAACCACCGAAGAAGACACTGAGCGCAACTTCCTTCTTTGCAAAATGTAAACAAAAGTGGAGTAGTGTCAGGTTTTAGCGTTTGTCGGATTTCTCTTTTGCGTTTGGTAAAAGTCCATGAGTCATTTCTTCCGCTAGTTTCAGATTCTAGCCTGTGAGTTACCTAGCAACTCGCACGTCCTTTGGTTGCCTAGCAATAACCTGCTGAGCAACAGCCACAGTAGCCCCATGATCCACTTCCTGCTTTGGGAATGGTCTCCAGTCCAAAACAAAAGATTTGTTTTCATTGCAGCTGCCCTTTTAAGGATTTCACCCAGATGATTTGCTTTTCTGCTTAAAAGAGGGATCTAATTTATTCATTAAATAAAATAAAATGTAGTTTTTCATTACATAGCTATGTATTAAGTTATGCTTTTTGATTTTTTTTTTTTTAATGATTTTTACTTCCAGCCAGAATATAAAATCGCAGATCCGATCTGCACCTTCTTGTTCTCCATTCTGGTCCTATGCACCACCTTCACCATCATGAGGGACATCCTTCTTGTTCTAATGGAGGGTAAGGCCATCACTATTCTTTTAGTATATATTATCATAGATTTGGCTCATTTTCTCTCAGTTTTGCTTTTGTTGTTTTTTCCAACTGTGTTGCAGGTACGCCATCGGGGGTGAGGTACAGTGAGGTGCGAGACCGTTTGTTAGCTGTAGACGGAGTCAAAGCAGTTCACAACCTTCACATCTGGGCGCTCACCATGAATCAGGCAGTTCTGTCTGCACACATAGCAATAGGTGAGAAAAGTCAGTCATTTATTTCACAGATTGTTTTGTATTTCAATTAGTTGTTAGAGTTGGCATTGTGTTTCAAAACAGTACATCATAATATGGCTGGAGAATAAATCAGTAACGTATATCAGATTAGACATGGGATCAGTATTGATAGATGATGCGTCTGATAAAATATTCAGCAATTTCACTGAACTGCACTGCATTCTGGGAGATATAAGCAGAGGAAAGGTTTTAGCAACTCAACTTAAGCTAGTGAGTCAGTTGGTGGAATCAACTGACTCACTTGCTCTTTGGTTACCTAGCAACTCGTATGTTCTTTGGTTGCCTAGCAACAACCTGCTGAGTAACTGCCACAGTAGAAGTTTTAGATTCCACCGCTGCACGTCATAACTGTTAAAAAAATAAATAAAAAAAGCAGAGTGAAGTGAAAACTGGATAAAACAGGGAAGTCAGGCCAGCAGTTTGTTTAAAACAACAACAAAAATCAATAACTATCAATATTGACTGATAAGACAATATTGCGAAACCAAACTTTTTTTAGCCAAATCATCCAATCCTACGTAATAAAAAGGCCACCTAGTCACATTTTTGCTTTTTCGAACTAAAATATACCTTATATAAAATTTTAAAAATGTGTTTATTGTAATAAACTCTCGGCTGTATTGGTCTCTTCACTTTAGATGTTAACAGCATTTCAGTTACACGTAGAATAAATAAATTATAAGTGGTGTTTTCTGTCTGTCTCCGCTTCTCCAGATGATTCGGTTGATGCCCAGACCGTCCTGAGGGAAATGACCCAGGCCTGTTTCTCCTCCTACAACTTCCACTCCATTACCATTCAAATGGAGCGGCAGGCTGACCTGAAGCCTGGATGTACGCTGTGTGAAAATCCTCAAAACTAGGAACCCGATGAGACTCGTTTCCATAGCAACTAGGACGGCCGGGAAACGTTTTCTTTTACTGCAGCGTCTCAGACAAACTTGCGTACCTGTATTTTAAGTGCACTTTGTACTAATTCCTATAATTGTTGGTATTTAATGATGATGAGGATGGCACAAGCTTTAATAATTTGACTTATTGCAAAAAAAAAAAAAATCACATTAAACTAATTTGTTCTTTTCTTCTTTCTGAATTTAAAATTTTGAGTGTCTTTTATAGCTTATTGATTCTTAAATGTTTTGAGTCAAGGTGCTGAATACAAATAAACAATACTTTTGGAAGACGCTGTATGTGTTGGCATGATAGCAGTAAAGCAGCGGTGTCAAACTCATTTTAGTTTTGGGCCAACTGAAGATCCTAAATTTTCTTAAAGGGCCGGTTGTGCCAGAAAGTATTGATAAAACCTGTTCACACTGTTAAAATATCAATTAATTCTTAAAATTAAGTAATATTGAACATCTATTCAGCCCCGCCAGGATTTTGTGATACTTTTTGTGATTTTTTTTTAAATATTTTTTTTAAATAAAATTCAAAATGTTTATGGTACTAATTTGGAAATATTTGGATATTTGCGCTTATTTATGTTGGTAAATGCGACTTTTTTATTACTCGCTGTATAGATTATGGATTATAATATGACATGCATTAAAACTGAAGCAGCTGTTTAGTACAAGTAAAAAAGCCTGTGACAATTTTTGAAAAAAATTTGCAATAAGCTCCCAATTATTAGTGCAAAAGAATTGGGGCATTTGTTGGTTTTGTGTGAATTTCCACAATAATTTGCAACAAACTGGAGGGGCTGATTGATATAATTTGGCAGTAAATGGATAAAAACTCAATTGACTTGATTCATGAAGTAATATTTAAGCACATTACAATAGCTACGGCGGGCCGGATTTGGCCCACGAGCCTCGAGTTTGATACATGTGGTTTAAAGAGAAAATATGTATTTTTTACATTGTAAAACTTAATGAACTATTACAATTATTTAAATGTTTTATTTGATCCACTCAGTCAACACTGAAATTTAAATTAATTGTTCTTTATGCCATCTAATTATGAGGAAAACTAAAATTACTGTAGCATAAAATTGAAATATTAAAGTGATTCTAACTGGTCACTAAATGCCCTTTTTGCATCATTTTACTGCCCATTAAATGAATATTTAGCTCTAATCCCAGCTCTTTCAAGTGAATTTGCTTTGAAGAGCTGAATGGACTTTAGATGCAGCTGCCCTCAGAGTAACTCACTGCTCTCTCTTCATTCCAGTGTATTTCCCTGGAGGAGCCACATATTTAATTAAAGCATGAGTAATGCACTACAGAGTGCAAAGATAATCCCTTTTAGTGCTGATACCCCTTAAGCTAATAATTACTACTACGTTTTCTTTAAAGTGATGACCTGTAAAGCTAATTTCCAGGTTATTTTTGACTTTAAAATAGCCTGTTTCCTGTTTTTATTATTCTATCTGGATATATAGTAGGTGTTTGTTCAGACTGCAGCACCACTGACGCCGTTCAGTGAAGCTCTTTCCAGTTTTATCTGTTTTGAAGCTGCAGGTAAAAGCAGCTGCTTTCTTTCAGGTGCAGTATGCTGTCTGAGGCGAGCAGAGGTGACGAGATGTGCAAATATGAAAATGATACGATTTAGATGAAGATCTTTGATGCTCATTTTTTACTCCTTGAGGTTTGACCCCAGCAAAAATCTACCTATGATCGACTCTTTCTTTTTGCTTTGCAGTGATAAATCGCTCAGGAAGGGAAAGAAAACGTGCATTTTGCTTCAAGTCAACCTTCTGTTGTTTTTTTTTTAATTAAGAAGTTGTGGCAACACAAGCAAGATTGTATTTTTACACCTTTTCTTAGAGTAAAAGCCGATTTCTTTAATAAAAAAAAAACAGTTCAGGTTTTGATTACACAAACTTGTCAGATGACAGAATTTTAAAGGGTGAACTTTAAATTAATAATAGGAATTCTGCAATAGGATACTTTTCAAGTCAGAAGACAAATCTTTCTCTTTTTAAATAAAATCTTATACAATCAGAGAGAAAATTTCTGAAAGTGATTTCAAATCTGTACAAATAAAGACAGAAGCACATTCAACATAGAGCTGATCATAGTAGACGTTCAATAGGTTTGTAGCATTCTGCTGTATTGTACTAAATTAGTCCAGATCTTAGTCAGCAAGGCTTTTTTTCATACAATAAAACATAATTAAATTCATTTTTTGGCTATACAAAGAATATTTTCAGTATGCAGTCACTATTGTAGAAAAGTTTCAGTTCCTGTTCTCTGAGTACTGAAAAACGACAAGTTGACCCTCCCAATATGGCGGCGTCGCAGACATGGGAAACTGAATCTGGTGCCAAGCTGTCTAGCATGTGTTGCGATTAATGTTATACAAATGACATACCAGTTGGGGGCGCTGTTTCTCTGTTTAAAAAATACATAAAGATTAACCAAAGCAAATGTGCAGTGCGCGATGCTTCTTCAACAAGACATTTCTCCCATACAGGGAAAAAATGCGGAATCTATCATCAATATTATAGAATAATACTTTATATGATAACTAAATCTAGAAAAAATAACCAGAAAGAAGACGAAGAAAGGGAACCAGGAGAAGAAAGAAGACAGCGGCGCCCCTATTCTGGAATTTACTGCATGATTTCTGGAACGACGTACTCTCGCGATACTAAGATACAATTAGCAGCAGCTGTGCCCAAGAGAAGCTTGTTTGTTGTTGCAGGGCTTAAAATGTCAACGAAAGTGAAAAATCACCACCTCAAAGGTAACATCACCCGCCGTTTAATTAGCTGTTAACATCAATATTCAGTAAAATGCTGCGTTTATTGTCGCGTCGGGTCAGTTTGAGCACACTAAAGCAAACGAAGATGAAGTTGTATGGTTTGAGTTAGCTTAGGCAACAATTTCTTTCCGTTACTTATTACGACAAAGGGCTGTTGAAAGTCCACAATAACATTTTAAAGCTATTAACTAACGTAAAACTTGTTTAAAATGTAATGTCTGTCTTGTATTGTAACGATTAGTGTGTGTAACAGCTGTTAAACTTGTAGAGTTGCTTGTATTTTAATTATAGTGATGTAAAATGTTCTGTGTCCAATTAAACCAGTAATATGGATTGAGTTTTCCTTTTATTGAAGGAATGTAAATTTGTGCTGATGTAGTTCAGCCTTAAAGGAGACTCCACCCGGACCAACACCTGCTGCTCCTTCTCCTCCTTCAGCATCCTGACCTGCCGTCTCCATGACGACCCCTCCTCTAGTGCCTCCTTTCGTTGGTCAGCCTCCTCCCCCCCAGCAGCAGCAGCAGACCCAGGCTGCTAGAGATGTCAACACTTCCTCACTGTGTCGCATCGGCCAGGAGACTGTCCAAGACATCGTCCTCAGGACGATGGAGATCTTTCAGCTACTCAGGAACATGCAGGTCTGTTTCTACCTGCTCACGTTTTGAGTCACTTTTTTTTCCTTTCTAATTTGCTTTCAAGGACTCAGAGCTCCTATAAGTTAGTAGAGATGTTATTTTGGACTTTAGTCGCCTTTTCATAGTCCATGAAACTCACTATGTCGTGAAATTGTTCAGCATGTGTAAAAACTTTATGGATTAGATGTTTTTTAATGTTTGTCCAGTGGTTCTACCGAAATCAATGCACATATCACTCTGACAAATGATGATGACAGCTTGGCTTAGTGCGACCCCAAAATTAATATACTTTTTTTTAAGTACAGGAATAAAGTAGAACTTGTAATAATTTAGTCACCTTTGGTACATTAGAAAACACCTAGTTTAAAATATTTTAAGCATCTTCCACATTATCGTTGTGGAGATAACAGCGTTAAATGAAGAAGTTAGAGAAAAAATGCCGTTGTTTGAAAGTTCAGTCCGTCTGTCTGTCCAACTATCACTTTTCCTGGACTTATAATATGTAATTGTCATACAAGCCTGATGCATCTGCCAAGTTTTATGAGTTTTTGTATAAGTTTTGACAGCCAAAAAGCTAATTCATTTGACACAATAATAATAATAATCACTGCTCTGGTGTAATTATCAAATGTTATTGTAATTTGTACTTCACAAGGTTCTGATGCTGATGGCTGTGATCATGTAGAATCTCCTGTAGCAGTCTCTGTTACAACAGATCTAGAGAAGCCTCTGACTGAAGACATGGTTGTTCTAACGCAGACTCATGAAGCGTATGCTTCGTAAAAGTCAAATGTTCTTGATTTTTATGAAGAATCTCTTTTCACCAACTCCAGATCTTCCAGAGTAGTCCCAGAACAGATCAGGTTGTTGAAAACAGAGTTTTAATTATATCAAAACAATTAGAGGGGCTTTGAAGAATAAATGCTGCTATTTTTACAGAATTCATCTCTTGCCTGGGGTTTTTAGCTAGCGGCTTATTTTGTTTACAAGTGGAAATAGGTGGAGTAGCTAAAGTTTTACTCAAGTAAAGGTAAAAAGTAGCTTTTCAAGAAATGAGTATTTGAAACAAAGGCAACATAAGTACAGAGTAACTGATCAAAAAATCTGATTTACTATTTTAAAATGGTGTCATTAAACACACAATATAAAATGAAAATATGGCATTTTTAAAACTGAAGCAACATTTTGGCAGAGGAGACACTTTTTCAGTTATAAATGTTACATAAAGCTAATGCTCAAGTAGGTAATGTGAACATTAGAGCAGGGTAATATACTTTCAGTGATAATAAATAGTGTTTGTTGTATCTTATTGACCTCCAGCAGATAAAAAACATCAGAACAACAAAGCCTGTGTACAAACAAGAAGTCTCACTTTAACATAAACTTTAGGTTTATGTCATACATTTTTGCTCTTTCTTCATTGAAGTTAACTGGCACATGGGTAGTAACTCGTTACTACCCATCTCTGTTTACAAGAATAGCCGTCGTCATTTTCTCTGAGGTCAGGCTGATATCTAAATTTCATCTTCTCCTGATTCTTTTTAGTTATTTGGTTGTTGCTCAGTTTTGGTTTTTCTTAAAGTCGAGGTCAACTTGAACGTCTCCATCGTCCTCGGAGTCGCTCTCCCTGCTGCATGTTTGCATCAGAGCCAAACAAGCATTCTTCTTGCTCAGCAGAATTCACAAACAACATTGTTGTGACTTGTTTCTTCAGATCACAGACTGTCTTGCTAATAAAAATTCTTCCTGTATCCTCTCTCCTCCGCACTCTTTATTCCCGTCTCGTCTCTGTTTCTCTGTCTCCTTGTTTGCCCTGCAGGCAGGCTTGTTCATGTTATGTAGGATGTTTATAATCAGACATTGGAGCCTCAGAGGCTTGTTGATCCTCTCAATGAAAGAATGCATTGTTGCTTTTAACACCATTGTAGTTTAATGCCAGTAATCTTGAAAAAAAAAAAAACAAAAACATCCAGCCGTTGTGGAAGACTTTGTTTTGTTGATGCTGAATTGGGATTTAATCTCGTAAAAAGAATATTTTCTGTGAAGCTGCATTAAATAAGCAAGTTAGCTACGCCCCAGAAGATCTGAGCTGTGTAATTAAATTACAACTTTTTCTGTTGTGTTTATTTCAAAATATGTTGGATCCTTAACCCTTCAGATGCTAGCTAAGCTAATTAGCTTCATGCATCTTATTTTACGAATGCAACCAGGCTGGTGTATGACTGCTACAAATGTTTATTGATACATATTCTAAGATTAATATTAGAAGTGATTCGATACCAGTCGAGTGATCAAGGTGAACTGCACATGGTTTATGGAAGAATAAATGTGTATTAATTTTGCCGACAAAATTAGTAAATAATCTTAACCCTGAGCTATATTCTGTAATAAAAATATATATTTAGGCTTACTAATGTCTTCTAGTTGTATGTTAAAACAAACACCATGTGACCAAAAGTCAAAGGTATTTGCAGTTTTGGGTATGAGGCTTTTTAGTGACACTAGGCAACTTGGGAATGGAATACCTGGATGTAAAATTGTAGAAACTAAATTCTATGCATGTATTTTATTACGCAACTTTGAATCAAAAGATTACTTCAGATTATAGAAGAATTATATAAATAAAGAATAAATTATTTGCATAAGCACGTACCGTAATGCAATACGTTTTTTTCTGTTTATTTCGGATGGGATAAAAGCAGTAAAGGTTTTTTTCAGCATTTAGCTGTATTTAAAACACTACAGTATGAACACCAATAATTGTACAAAAATGTTAAGTCTTGTTTGAGAACGTCAATAAAAATAATCAAACTGAGATTAAAAATCAGTTTCATTCCTTATGTGCCTAGTGGATCTAATTAGCAACACACCTAAATTTACACAAATTTTAGGTGCAATGTTTAAATTTATACTGTCTAACATCTGAAGGCAAAAACAAGTATTTTTTTGTAGAAATGGATATAAATTCAGGATTTATGGTATTAAATATGGTATAAATCCTGAATTTATTTTAAATGAGGCAAACAGTTTTGCCTCATTTTATCCTTTGGGGCAGATAAATGAACCGGGCCCGTCTCTGACCGGGCGCGTCTCTGACCGGGCCCGTCTCTGACCGGGCGCGTCTCTGACCGGGCCCGTCTCTGACCAGGTGTGTCTCTTCTCCTTCTCAGCTACCCAATGGAGTGACGTATCACCCCAACACGCATCAGGACCGGCTGGGGAAACTTCAGGAGCATCTCCGGATGCTTTCCGTTCTCTTTCGCAAGCTGCGACTGGTCTACGACAAATGCAACGAGAACTGCGCCGGGCTGGACCCCATCCCCCCAGAGGTCAGAGGTTAACAGATTGAGTTACTACATTTAACACAGTTTGATTTAAAATATATAAATTTGACCCTCTATAATTCATGTCATGTATTTATTCCCCTAAAACACAGGATTAGTTTTTTCTGCTTTATATTTACTTATTTGCTATTTATTATCCCACTAATTATTTTTGACGATTGATTATTTGAACAAAATAAATTGACATATTTTGCAGAATTTTCATTTAACCATTTAAAAATATATTAAAAGATGCAAATTAATAATAGTAATATCTTGTTTTTTTAAAATAAAACAGATATTGTATTACCTAAAATTTAGTAACACATAATTCCTCCTGTTTGCTTGATTATTTGTAGCTAAGGCTTAATCTGCAGTTAAACAAAATACCTTTCACAGAATTTGTGAAGCTAAAATTATGCCACATAATTGACAGAAAAGGTTTATTTTTTATCTTAAGTGCAAAATTTGTAAGTATTTTGTACAGTTTTGAATTTATTACTAATCTGACTGCATTTTTGTTCCTGCAAACGGTATTTTTTTTACAGCCTATATGCACCAATTAATGATTAATCAATTACTAAACTACTTGACGATTATTTCAACGATCGATTAGTAACATTTAAATGGTTCAGCTCTGGTCTACATGCAGGCTTGATTGCTTTTGGTACATGTGAAATCACAGACTCAGACTTGAACTCTGATTGCTCTTCACATGTGCTGCAGCGCTGCAGCCTGGCTTTCCGCTGTTTCTGATTGGATTTGCGGCTGCAGCAGTCGCATCCCGATCTCTACAGATTGCCTCAGAGCTAATCCTCGTCTCCAGTCTCCCACTGGGAAAAATGGAGGATATGGGAGGAGACGGGTCTTAAATTGGAACAAATTTCTGTTTAATGCCAACCTTGTGTTGAGTAATATCTGGACAGCGGTTTGTTTTTCCACCTCTAAATCAAAATCCACGATGAGGGCGACATTTTCCTCCTGCTGTTGCCGCCTGACCTCCACCTTCTTCCTCCACCTTTATTTAAATGTGTATTCATTTCCCCTGGAGACCCGGAGCGGCGCTGACCAGCCAATAACTTAGCTCACCGTGTTTGTCTGGGGCTGAGCATTGTTGATTTTGGCCCAGCGGCTGCCTCGTTTATCATCCTGGGGAAAATTCAGGTGCCAGCCTGACAGCAGCTCGCTATTGGCTGCCTGAAACAGGAAGTGGAATCAATGACTGGAGCGGTGTGACCTCATCGCAGCCTAATTAGCAGCAGACCTGTTTAATGAACAGCTGGACTGAGCGCACACATCAGGCTCCTTTCCTCTCCAGCTGGCGCTAGCTGCAGCTTTTCCCTCCGTCTTTCTCCATCTTTACATGATTAGTTAATCTTTTTTCCTTTTTCTGTTCAGTATTAGCTCTTTTCCTCCTTTTTCTGCAGGCCAGTTTTTATTTTTACGGTTCCTTGGACATGTAATACCTTTTGAACCTTTGCGTCACATTGCAACTACAGACGTCAATGTTTTTAAATACAGGATTGGCAAACATTTCAGCCAGCAGATGTGCAAATCAGTGCAATTTAAGAGGATGGAATTAAACAGGACTGACTCCATATGTATGCCATACTTTATGGCTGATTTAAGAAAAAAAACTTAATTTTGTATGGCTTTACACCACAAATTTGGTTCAGCATTCCGGGCAGTTTATGCATATTAACTGAGGCAAAACACTTTTAAAAAATAATGCAGGCAAAAAAAAAAACCTTCCCAGAATTCGTCTTTTATCAGCCACATTTATTGCTTTCATTTTAATTTTATAGGAAATAAGACCTCCAGCCTCGAGAGATTTATACTTGGACGCAGACTTGGCGCACCATTTTCTTAACTAGGCTAAATAAAGCAAGATTTTTGAAGAAATGTGGATCATACTCTGTTTCTAATAATTTGGCACATATTGAAATAAAACTCTTTTGTGTCCTTTTTAAAAAAAGATTTGCCATTTTTCTACAAACAACAACCAAACTTTGGTTAAAATATGTAGTTAAAATCAAATAAAATTGTATTTGTAGAGCACATTTCAGTGTTTCCATTAGAAGACAAACATCAACAGTTGAAACATTAAATTTTTCCATCTAAATGTTGGTTAGTGTTTCACTTATTAAGGTACCAATTTAAATGTAACGTTAAAATATTTTAATAATCCTTGTGTCCTTTGACTGCTTTTAACTCGACTGGTTTTGAGTCCTGTCGCCACATGTTTGGACACTTCTGGCTTCACTGTTTGGTCTTTATAATACAGTTTGAATCATGAAGTTTTCTAGAAAACTGATGGATTCAAACGAGATTAAATTACATACATGTTGGCGTGTCACAATTAATCGCATGATAAATTAAAGCAAACTCGATCATTTCTATTTGCAAAATTTAAAAACTGGATTAACACTTTTTTTAAAGATAATTTTGTTCATAATTTATTTTACTTGTTTTTTCTGTGGTTTATTTGGATTTAATTTTTAAAATGTCTTCCGGTTCCAGTTTTAAATGTTTGAGAATTTAAAGTTTAAGTTTATTGATCTTTAACATGTGCATTATTTTGGTATTCCAATAACTAATTTATCGCGGAGCAGAATTGGTTATTTTCAGCCCTACTTACATGTGGACTCTACCAAATTAATGATGTGCATGATTTACTTTTCACATTTTGCTGAAACCTTTTCCCTTCTGCTTCAGAGTTATTCATTGCTTTGTGCTGGACTGTCACATATAATTTAAATAAAACACATTTAGGTCTGTGGCTGTTGGGTGGAAAAGGTTTAAGGAGCATACATTTTTCTGCAAGGCACCAAATTCTCCTTTTCTTCTGCTTCACTCTTGCTCCAGTCCGCCGCAGCTCTTGTCATTTCCTGCAGCGAACAGTCAAGCGGTTTCATTTCCCTCTCTCCTTATCCGTTCACCCTGTTATTTTCTTATTACTTGTTTTCTTTTTTCTCCCGTTTCCGCTTTTTTTCTGCCTCTGCCCTTTTCCTCTTGTCTCACCGAGGCAACCTGGAGAACTTCATTAGCTCATTCCTCTCTGTCAGGCTGGAAACCACATCCATCTTTCTGTAGAGGAGGCCCGGGTTGTGACTCACAGGCACATACATTTACTCTGACTTGCATGCACAGAGCGCTCTGCATCCATCTTTTCCCAGCTGGACTCAGCACATTTTATTTCCTTCCTGCTCCTTTGCCAGAGTCGACCCTCAGGATTCGATATGTGGATCGGTTTTGCTCTTAAATGATCTGATGAAAAAACATTTCTGTTTTCCTTCTGGGACGCAGCTTATAGATTGTTTTAATGTCCAACTCGATGTCAGTGTTGTTCTTTCTTTCTTCTTCTAAGATCACGGTTTAGATTGGGAGTTTTTCCAGGAAACTCTCAGGATTGAAAGGTTTCCTTTATTGATCTTTTATTGGTGCTTTTGAAACCCAAATGGGTGAAATGTTTCACCTCTTTCGTCTTTAGTTTAGATTTAAATATTTCACTTTCACCTTTTCAGGGTTCTTGAAAATCCTTGAAAATGCTTGAACTTCAGTGAGGTGTTTTCAAGGTTTGGTCCTTAAAACGCTTAATAATCAAACAGCGCAGTTTTGTAATAATTCGCAATCTATTGTTTGACTAAAAGCATAAATTTGGAAAACAGTATTTACTGTTGAAACCAGATAATTTAAACACTTTTTTCTTGCTATCTGGAGTTAAATCAGACCAAATTTATCTTCTTTTAGGTTATTAAATTATTTCTACTTGCTAAATTTGAGAAAACTTGGCAAGAACATTTTTTAATAAAGATTTTTTTGTAACTTTTCTCTGACCAGTCAGGTGTACAAGGTGTGTGTGTAAGAAACATTTCAAAACATATTTTGTTTTATTTTAGTTTCCCTTATCCCTACTGCAGAATATACAATACTATTATAAGACATTAGTAAAAACGTAATAAATTATGTAAATAGTCTCTTTTTTGTATTCATTTTTGAGCAGCTTGCCTTGAAAAGTGCTTGAATTTTACGAACCTTTCTTTCTGCCCTCTCTTCCTCCAGGTTTTCTTGTTTTGCTTGTTTCCCTCTCGCTCTGGTTATTAGTTTGATCGCTTCAGTCATCAAGCAGCTGCACAGCTTCAGGCTAATCGGAAATTAACCAAAAACTTTGGGCTGTTTATAGTAAAGTTATCCAAAATAGTTGGAGTGAAAAAGTGTTTTCTCGGAGGTTCTCCAGCCTAATCTGTGTTTATCATCTTGTCTGCTATGAAGGTCTGAGTTTTGGAGAGGCTCCATTATGTTTGCTTAACTTTGTTTTTGCCCACAGCGACTTTGTTCTTTCAGGAATAGTTTTGCTTTTTCTTGTATAAACTAAGCTTGTTTCATACCAGTCCAGTCAGTAGTTTGGATATATTCATACATAAGTTTTATTTTACAGGAGTTTCTCTAAACACAAGCGACGTACAGTCCCTGTACTCCTAAAATTACACCTTCACCAGTTTTTATTGCTTTCCACAAGCTGCTGGTTGGATATTTCTTCCAGAAGTCTTTTGATCTTGTGGGATTTCTTTTGGCACAGATCTAGTTTTTAAGCATAGTGTAAATAATTTCAAACAGGTTGAGATTTAAGCCATTTTAATAGTACTTTGTTTTCAGACGCTGCACCAATCTGCCTCCATTTTCCACCCATTTGTGAATAACACCTTTAGACACTTGGTGTGTTTTCACACCTGACAGTCTGGTAGACTTGGTTCGATTGGGGAGAAAAGCTGCTACATTTGCTGCATTTTCAGCTGCTGTGGTTCAAATTCACACTGCACTCTGTCAAACACAACTAACCCTTTGAGAAACCTGGTCCCTTTCTCGCCTGTGGTGGCGCTACACCATGAACCAGTGAAGGAAACGACACAAAAACCTCTGAAGAAGACATGAGCGCAACTTCCTTCTGTGCAAAATGCAAACAAAAATGGAGTAGCTTCAGTTTTTAGTGGTTGGTAGGATTTTTCTCGTCTTTGGCAAAATACCAAGAGTCATTTCTTCAGCCAGTCGTGTGTTTGTTTTATTTGTATTTACCCAGAATGCCCTGTGCTGTAATCCACTTTTTACTTTTGGAGCTTTTATGCACAGAGTCACTCAAACTGCACCACAGTTCACTTCAGCTGAACTAAGACCAAAGTTTGCTTTCTTTGTCCGCATCAGTTTGATTCACAACTCCGCAAGCGAACTGAACTTTCTAGACAAACAAACCAGAGTTTGGTTAAACTGGACTAAACAAGCCTGGTGTGAATTCATCCTAAAGGCCTGTAAGAAGAAGAAATAAGGGGAAGGTTTAGTGAAGAAGTAACACTGCCTAGAAATTCTCCCCAAAAATGATATGAACAACAAGTCTTTCATTTCAGTCAGTTTTAAAATGGTCTAAAGCAGGGGTCACCAACTCCAGTCCTCAAGGGCTACCATCCTGTAACTTTTAGATGCGTCTCTGCTCAAACACACCTGGATCAAATAAACTGCTCGTTTCCAGCCTATTGCAGAGAGGAATGAATGCTGGTGAGGGAATTCAGACATTTTGGAGCAGAGGTGAATCTAAAAGTTGCAGGATGGTAGCCCTCGAGGACTGGAGTTGGTGACCCCTGGTCTAAAGTAACATCTGGGCTCAGATTTTGAATCATTGTCTTTCATGGAAAAAGGTGGTAAATTGTTCACTTGAAGTAAACGTTTGGTTCTAAACTATTTAGTATCTGAGGCACCAAATGAAAACAAATACAACCCTCTGGATTATTAACAGATTTTTACAAAGTTCCCCTTGATTTGGACTCAGACTAAATATAAGTTCTGGTTCCCCTGCTTCAAACTGTAGAGGACAAAGACTGAGCTGATTTGAGATAATTACTACAATAATATTTGATGCGTCAAATTTTAGCAATCGTCAAACATGGTGGCACAAAGTGGATGGAGTAATAAAAACCGACTGCCTCCAATTTTTTCACGTTCAGCCAGATGTTTTAACTCTGGATGTTCCAACAGAACAAAATAAGCCAAAGCTCACATTAGAAGTGGTTTCAGAGAAGCTAACGCCAGCTAGCGGGAAACATCTGGAGTGTTGACGGCATCAGCTCTGCCTTAGTACTGGAGTTTTGCCTTGAATTCACTAGTTTGGATGTTAGATTTTCAACTGGATGACGCCAGAAGGAGAATGTGTTTTTCTGCAAATTGCTCAGGATTATTTTGTCAAATATTACATTTTAGCCTGTGTAATTACAGAAAATCCACATAAATCCAAACGTGTACAGCCTGTTTTTATAATTTATTGACGTCATTTGTATAATCCGGCCAAGAAAAGAAGCAAAAGAAAACACCAAATGGTGATATTCATGCGCAAAATGAGTGTAGGTAAAATCCCTACTGGAGCCGTCTAGGGTGTACATAAATCAGTATGATTTCCCCTTACAAAAAGATATAATTGGGTATTTAGTTGCTTCGTTTTAGTTTGCACAATCTAACTTTTAAAAAAGTGCATTAAACTTGCTTCTCGCCTCCCATCGCTCCCTGTGTTGACCAGCAGGGGGCAGTATGACGTCAGAAAGCATGCAGCGGCCCAGGCGGCTCCCCAGAATGCTGCCATAGCCTGAAATCTCTTGCACATCAGCCTCTTGGTGGTGTCAAGCAGACAAGGTCAAGCACACAGAGCGTTTAAAAATGAATTAATCTCTCACTCGCTGTCTCCTTCTCTCACAGAAAGGCGAATCAGACCGCCGGAGCTGGAGAGCTTACACTCAATCCCCCTTTTTTCTGTTGCTTCTTGGAAACCAGAGTAGAAGACAGCTGATGGGTCATGCATTGTATCTGAGAGTGAGATGAGAGCACAAGTTAATCCAAACTTTACATGAGAATAAAATGCCTGTTTTATTATTCGAGAAAGAATAGTATGAAAATTCTGAGTTCTTGGATTAAATCCAGATTATTCTGAAAACAGATTTTATTACAATAAATATGAAACCTTAAAGGTGACATATAATGCTTTCTTGAACAGATTAGCATAAGTCTGTGGGTTATGAGAAACATTTTGCACAAAAATAATTCTTAAATAATGAGATTTTAGTCTGTTTTTTGAGTTTCTTACATAAGGAGCTGTTTCAGGGCCTCTTGTCACTTTAAATCCTAATAACCTGCTGCTGGCCACGCCCCCTAACTC
>NW_015116625.1:0-8660 GCF_001443285.1 Poecilia latipinna | reverse complement strand
GTGCTTGGGTTGTTTTTAAGAAGCAGTAAATGGAAGTACTAAAATTTGGCATCATAGGTGCCATGTAACGGTGCCGCCTTATCTGCGTCAGTCATTTGAGTGCAGTTGCTTTGCTTGCAGTAAGTAGTAAAGCCACACTTTTGTTTGCTCTCTCCTTTCCAGCAACTGATACCCTTTGTGGAGGACGACGGCTCCAAACATGAGGACCGATCTGGCGGGCAGAGCCACCTCACCAGCGAGGAGAGGAGAGAAATCCTGGAAGTCAACAAGGTATTATGTTCTCCATCTTGGTAGCACAGCCGTGTTTGTGTTGCAGGTTGGGTTTCCAGTCAGTGCTAACATGAGATAATGTGTGAACAGTAATTGCAGGGAAAAAAAATTTAAGTAAAGTTTCCACATTATCTTCTAGATTACAAATGGAAATTAAGCATGAAATTTCTTCCAGGCAGGTAGTGTGAAACATTAGCATTGATTTGATGTCTTAAAGGCTGACTTGCTGTTGTTTGGATAACGTGCAGCAGAATTAAGGGGCTACGCTTGGTTAACTTTATTATCTGCTGATAGAGTTTGTGTATTTAAATGAGGTTTGGAGGCTACAGGGAAATGCTATTAAATGCTAATAGGGAATTTATTTCTTTTGAGAATTTCAGCTACTCTCAGGTTTCTGTGCATTTTGTTGCTGTGCAGGTGGTCGCACCTGGGCTTGTGGTTTGCATTCATAATCCAGAACAACATTAAACCTGATTAGGTTTTTTCCTCCTGCTGCAGAAGACGGAGCCCTACTCCTCTGTGGCGGTTAAAACTTAAAGCAAATCCCCTGTTGGGGTTTCTAATTGTCCTTTCCACACAAACTGCCTTTGTCCCTCACTCCTATACACTGCAGTGTAGGAAACTATTTATTTATGTGTTTGTCTAAGGGTTAAGGGGACTACTCTTGCAGGAGTCCACACCAAACATTCCTAATTAAATCAACTTTTATAGACATTACAAAATGACATAATGGTCTTCCATAAGACACAAACAAAATTAAACTACAAATCAGCCGTTACAAACATTACAAAAAGACATGGCAAAATACATTACCCACAAACTATTTCAGCAATATAAAAACTAAAATAAAAATAAATAAAACAAATGAATATAAATTCAGCCATTGCATTAATTAAATATTAATTCATTCTCTTTTACAGATTTTAACAGCCATTAATGTGATTTCAGATGGCAACATATTCCAAAAAGAAATTGGTCTGAAATGGTGGCAAGTGATGCTAGCTCAGATGCTAGCTGTTTGCACAAGTCTGAACTTTGAGTAGGCCACTCCAATATTAATGTTTCACTGTCACTGGAAAGTTTCATTTTTTATTTTTGGAAGAAAATTGTCTAGTATGATTTAGAACCACATTTATTTTTCCTTCTAGGATCAATTTTTGAATTTCATTAATTGTCTCAGGAAGCTTTTGTTCAAACTGTTTTGCATCGTAAAAACGTTATAAAGTTACCAATTATGAAACAAACGATAAACATTACATGTTGTCAAATGCCTCTATCAAAATCATCAGTACACATCAAATATGTTGATCAATGCTTCATTTACTACTAATCAAAAGCAACTCTATAAAGGTGGGTTTTTAGTTGTGATTTAAATGAACTCAGTGTTTCAGCTGTTTTGCAGTTTTCTGGACATTTAGTTCAGATTAGTGCAGCATAAAAACTGAGCGCTGGTTCTCCATGTTTGCTTCTAGGACCAGAAGATTTAACAGGTCTGGAACAGTAGATCATTAATGTGTTGTGGTGCTAAGCATCTCAGTGATTTATGAATTAACAGTATTTCATAGATTTCCTAGTTTTGGTGAGAACACCAGCGTTCTGGATCAGCTGCAGCTGGAGGATTGGTCTTTTAGTCAGACCTGTGAAGACGCTGTTGCAGTAATCAATGCAACTAAAGATAAACGCATGGATGAGTTTCTCTAGATCTCGCTGAGGCATCAGTCCTCTAATCCTGGAGATGTTCTTCAGGTGATAGAAGGCCGACTTTGTGACTGTCTTTATGTGGCTCTGAAGGTTCAGGTCAGAGTCCATCACTACTCCCAGGTTTCGGGCTGATTGCTGGTTTTAGTTGTAATAACTGAAGCTGAAGCTCTAGGTCCAAAGATAATAACTTCAGTTTCGTCTCTGTTCAGCTGGAGAAAGTTTTGGAACCTCCGCACATTTATTTCTATATGAATAAATATATAGAGACAAATGTTTTATCTTTATGAAACAGATAAATGTTTTAATCATCCATTCGGTGCTTGGATGGGTTCAGAGTCACCTGGTGACATCGTGATGAAGAGCTGTGTATCTGTGTAGTTATGGTTACTAATATTATTTCTTATTATAACCTGATTTCAAAAGGAACCAACACATTTTACTTTATTTCTGGCTGAAATATTTCTAACGTGGAGGATAAATTATTTTTCACAGAAATGTATACCTCCAAATCTGTCACTCGTTTTGATCCCGATGTCTTTTCAGAGCCGAGGAAGGAAATCATAGCTAGCTGCGTTTTAAATATTAATAAGATAGCAGCAATAACTGGATTTTTCTCCTCCATTTCTTTTGACTATGGTGTTCATTTTTGAGCAGTTTTCATGTGTCTGACATCAAACAGACGTAAAAGCTTTTTCAGCTTTATTTACTGTCAGGAATGCTTTTTCTCGACTCTAATAGAGAAGCGGCGTTGTAAGACTGCGAAGCGCTGTGCTGGGAGCTTTTCTTCAAACTGACATCGCGTGTCAGTCAGCGCTGAAATGTCATGGGAGTCGAACGATGCAGACAAACAAGGTGAACCTTAGCGCAGAAAAAGATGTTATAATGACTGACATGGGCTCCTGCAAGTTAATGAAAGAGAAGAAGAGAGGTCTTGTAGACGGAGAAAACGTTATTAAATTCTTTTGAGTTTAACTGAATGCATGGACTTATTGATTAGTGCGGTAACCTTTGAGCTGTCCCTAAATATTAGTCTGGTTCTGTAGGCGTTTTAATTAAAGACTGAGGCATTGTGGGAATGGATTTTATTTCTTAACATTGGCTGTCTTGAACCTGTATAATTAACTTTTTCTGCATTAATTTACATTAATTTATTATGGAGAGACAATTTAGATTCATCCTAGTAATAGTCAGTCATCTGTGGGCTTTAATTTTAGTAAAAATAATCTTGAGACATGTTCCTCCTTGTGGGATTCTTGCTCAACAGTTCTTAAGGTTTCCTGAAGGTCTTCTTGAAAATTGTCTGCCTCTTTACTTTTTTATGCTGCATTATGTGAATTTTTAAAGGAATAATTATTGCTTAGCCACTTCACATCAATCTGTGACTGATTCTGGCATAAAAAGGCTTTTAAACTCAAGGTTGTTTTGAAATAACTGACAACTTGGCAAAGAACCAATTTTAAATTGGATATTTAGTCTCCTGGTTACTAGCAGCCTGTGACAAAGACCCAATTGTTCTCATTTCTTTAGTTGAGTCTATTAAAAATAACAAAGACAACATGGTTTGACAGAGGGAAAACAGTATTTTGGTTCTTGATTGAAGACCGTGCATCAGGTGACGTTTCTTAGACATGTCTTATAAACTGTTTGTTTTCTGTATGTAGATTTTTAGGACACATACTGCTTCTTTTGTTCTGTAGCAGTTTTTCTCTTTTTTTTTGGACCGCATTGCGTACCGTCGTCAGTATTTAAAAAAAAATTTAAAACCCTTGGCTTCTTTAAATGAATCAGTGATGAAATTATTTTTGGGAATAAAATATAAAGAGATTTCTAAAATACATAAAAATAATTTTTACATTAAGACTAAAGGAGACTTAAAACCTGTCTTCTATTTGAGTTAATAAAAATCAGAAGTTTGTAGTAACTAGCTACATGACGAGGTGCAGAGTTATGATGTAAAAGTTGTATAAACTGAGACCTGACCATTCAGACTGTAGATGCGTTAAATAATCTGATTTGTATCCGATTTTACCACCACATATAGAAGCTGCACAGATGCGATTGTTTTGGAGGGTGAAAAGATCGAAATAGGTAGTTCCCACAAGTCTGAACCGGAAATGATCCACGCCATTTTAGTAGGCAAGCTCAACACGTAGCGGACCCATGGCTTTGAGACGAACAAAAAGAAAATATGTGGACACTCTTGACCAATGTGTGAGAGAAAGATGCATGAACGAAAATGGCTGCTGCCAGGATCGACCTGAAAAAGGAAATATGTTGAGCAATGTGAATAAGCTGCCTCTGATCTCAAACTACGGCATAGTTAATAACCACCTAGTGAACAGGAAGAGCATTTACACCATGTAGGAGCTTCACAGTCTGAAATCCATGGATGCTTCCGATCAATGTTTACACGGATTTATAAAGTACGTACATACCCTTCATGTGAATAATAAGGTACTGGAGACTTTCAGAGTAAGTACAAGTAGTAACTTGTAGCTTTTATGTTGTAAAATGCCTAATCCCTTTATACTTTACTCCCAAAGAGAATTTCTTCACTGAATCATTTAAGAATGTCAAGCATTTTCAATCCATTTAAAAATAATGATGACTTATTGTGCAGTGCGGTCCTAAAAGAAGAGAGAAACTTCACTGGTACAGAACAAATAAAGGAGTATGTGTCCTAAAAATTTATACCCAGAAAACACACAATGTCTGTAAGACATGTCTAAGAAACGGGACCAAAGGTCTTTAGCCAAGAACCGTTTGGTACATGTTCATCTTAGCTAGCAGTTAAAAGTTAAAGCTAGCAGTTAAAGCTAGCAGTAATTCAGCTGGTTCACCAGTAAATACTGCAGTAAATATCACTGATATTTATCTTAGTGTTGCACACAGGTGAGTAAGGTACTCAAATTGTGCTTTAGTAATAGTTGTAATGTATTTATGCTGTTTATAAATTAGACTGGAACGAAGGGTGCGTTAGTTCTAAGAGTGTGGGTTTTTTATCGTTGTCATAGCAACTCCATAGCAACCAGGCCTGTTGGTTACAAAGTTCAGAGTGACCTCACATGAGAGCTCCGCATTGGGCGATTCGAATATGGGCGGGAAAATCTGATTCCGGCCATTTAAAAGTTTTATGTACTGAAAAAAATTACATTTGTAAATTTGTTTGGAAGTAAAATATAAAGGGATTAGGAGTGGTTTAAAACTTCTGGGCTGTGTTGTTCATATGTTGCCCTTTTGTAGTAAAATAGTTGATTAAAACATGGTTTTTAGATGCCACATAGAGAAGGAGACTGTTATTTTAGCTCCACCATCTCTACATGCAGTATGTTGGATCTTAACTGGTCAATACGGTGTTGTTTTTATTAAGTCACCCTTAGTCAGACATAAATGTGCCAAGCCGTGACTAAACCTGAACACGTCGATCTTTAGTCAAACCTCAGCTCGTCAGCCAGAGGCAGATGCTGTGGATTTTATTTTTTAGTATAACTTCAATATAGAAGAAAGGAAAAAAAAAAACAACACATCAGGCAATCTTAAAACATGCATTAAGCTGAGAGATGCACCTCACATCATAAACTTTAATATGCAGCGCGATCTCTAAACGCATGCTTCTGGTAAACGACGTGCCTGTGGTGTTCCTCTGCGCTGTGTGGAGTTGCTTTGCAGCAGGCCGGGGTCGTTTACATGTGATTTGATAAGGACGGCAGCGCTCAAGGGCGACACTTTAAATCAAAGGCTGCAGACTCAACAACACATTTGCCATACCGGTTTCAAAGGCCATGGGAATTAAATGAGATTTTTACACGTTGTAAAGCAGAGGTGGACAACGTCTTATGGTAGTCACTTATCCTTGTTTATTGATAAATTCAGAAAGATTTCTGCTTTATTTGAGATTCTGCGTTTAAATTTTGAGCTGTTTTCCATTTCATTGGAACAGTGTTTGTAGTTTGCTCTTGTTGGTGAAGTCCCACTCCAGTTGCAATTAATTAAATTTAATCTGTTTTTGCCTTTTTAAAGTGGCTGGCTTTTCATGCTTCAAAGAGATATTTTATGAATATTTAAACTCTTCCAACATATTCACTCCCTGCAGTTTTATAGTTTCCTCTGACTGAAAATTTCATTCAACTAATATCGAATTATGAAGATCTTCTGACAATAAAACAGAGATTAGTTCTTCTAATAATCTTCTAGCTTTCCATCCCTGAGTGGCGACTTATTCTGTAATTTTAGACACAATATTAGAAGCGGCTGTTTTTACTCATTTTCAGAAGTTTTCTGGTCTCCCTTATCAGGACAAAAACTCTCGTGTGGGTTATAAAACACAGCAGCTCCACGTATCAAAGCCTTAAAAACTAAAATTACGAACTGGAAAGCCAAAGAGAAGAAGTTATTCAGGAAAAAAAGCTTATTGGATCCTCTTCATTATTGCTTGCAGCCTTTAGCTATCTCTAAAAATGTTGTAGTTTTGGTTCCACTGGTTTTCAAGATAGAACAAGCTATTTAATGTAACATTTATTCAATAAGGCAGACCTGCAAGCTTGTGCAGCCGTTGAGAAGTAAAAAGTGCTTCATTGAGTGTAGAAATGAATAAAACGTTCTGTATAAAACCTCTTTTGTGAAGCAGTTCATAGTGTTTTGCAGTTTCAAAGTAATAACTTACATTGATGGTGGATTTTACTCAACAGAGTTTCTCTGGGAAAGAAAGAGCCTCAATACTAACTGAATAAAAAACATTTTGTTTATTATATATCATAAACAGGCTGGTTTTGTTTTGTTTTTTGTAGACAATTTTGTTTCCAGGGTTGGTACAGTTGCTTTAGGTCCTTTTAAAATTTAAATTAGTTGTTTTCAATGTTTGGAAAGTCCTTGAAAATGCTTGATATTCAAACTGCACAGTTTTGTAATAAAGTTCAATCAAACATTTGATGGAAAGCAGTTGAAACCAGATATTTTCATACACTGTAATAAAAAGGCAAAAGCTGTTTTTTTTTCCTCTTTCTGAAGTTAAGTGCGCAGTGCGGCTGATTTCACCATGCAGGGCCGGTCCAGTGTCTTTTGGGGCCTTGAGCAGAATTTGACCTGGGGGCCCCTCTTCCTGTACACCACCACCACTAACGGTGTTTCAATGTAGATTTAGTGATCATTGTAATTTGCTGAGATGTACATGTGATTAAACCGAGCTCAAACAAAAATATTAAACTCTTAGCATCAGATTTTAGCTTTAACACAACAATCTAACTACAAAGCTTGTTGTAATGTTTATTATTGCCATGGTTACCTAGAAGTTGGCAAGCCGCTGTTTATCTGTGGTCGAAACATGGCTTCTTCTTTAAGTTACATCAGCAGTGTGTAACATGTTTCTTATAATTTATGTAGGTTTGAGTTGAAATAAATTGTTTGTAATGCACAACAGTGACCGGAGGCTCCATCTTGAAAATGGTTAAAAAAGTAAGATTGTTAAACTTTGTATGCTGTAATACTGTGAAAGAAAAAATAACACAATATAATATTTGGTGCTTATGAAACTTTCATGCTTAAGGATATACGTTTTATTATAGTTTTCACTGTTTTGTGGTTCTATAGTGGAATAAAGAAACCCGACACAGTATGAAGCGTGGATTTTTAATTATGCTTGTTTTTTGCAATTTCAGAAAATAAACTTGCCAGTTCCTTTAAATTTTTAATTTAAATGTTAAGAAATTTAAAAACTGAAACCATAAAATCTGATTTAACATTGACATTCTTGATAAGCGTTTATCATGCCAATAATTTGTTAGTTTTAATAAAAAAAATTTTGTTTTGTTTTTTAAGGGTCTATAGTTGTGTGTTGAAGTCTTGTCAACAATGCCTTCCAGTAACGTATAATTACCACGTCATATTTTTACATTTCCTGTCAAAGTGATATTTTTTAATACAAAAACATGGTTGCTGTGTCGCCCACCAGCCTTTGCAAGTTTTCTTGGGCAAAACTTGTATCATACATTACCATTTATTATATTGTTTTTCTTTGATCAACATACATGTATTTTTGTGTTTTGACAAGAAGTTAATATTATGTTTTTTTTTGCTTTCCCGTGTAATGTTGCACTGTAAAAAGCATCGTGTTTTGCACCGTCTCATTTGCATAGACCTTCATCCTGCTCTCCGTGTTGCTGCACCACAGCTGGACAAGGTCAATTTGAAGGGTTGGAAATTAATTAACTGGTGAATTTCTGCTTGTGTTGTAACAACTCTGCAGAATAAAATAATCTGTAATGTGTTCAGAAAGTCTTGATCAGATTGTGTGAACTTTATGAATGTGTAGGAAGGAGAGACGGGAATTAAAAAGTAATAAGGAATTGAATGAGAACTTGATTATAAGAGAAAATGCTGCTGTTGCCTCTGGAGCAGGACACAAACTACCTCACTTTGATTTGTTGGCGTTTGTCATCGGCTTATTTTCAGCTCTGGATTAGGTTTAATCTCTCTCTGGGAAGCGTCTACATCAAGATGACTTTAAATCACTGTGTGCAAATATCAGCTTTGGGTCAGTGAAACCCAGATCCTGCATAAATACAGGTGAGGTAAACAGCCTGCAGCCACACACACTGCCTGCTAGTATCATCAAAGTTTAACAGTTATAAATTGTAAAATTAAAGCTCCGCGGAGCCTCAAGCGGCCCTCGCAGCCAAGCGCCGCTCAAGCCT
>NW_015116624.1:24059-32263 GCF_001443285.1 Poecilia latipinna | reverse complement strand
AACTAACAAAAGCAGAGTCAAGAGTGTTTGGAATGGCAGACTGAGGTTGAAAAGGAGACAGAGAGAAAGAGGGAGAAGAAAGGCAGGTCTGCTCTTGTTGTTGCAAGTGAAGATTTCCATTAACTCTTTTGAACCCTTGATGCAGTGAATTCCACCACTGCATGTATGGGAGGAAGTAGCTTGCACACACACAGGCATACACACACGCTCCTCCACGTCTCTATCTATCTATCTGTCTGGCTTGGGCCTCCAAACATTTATGCTACATGCACGCTTAGACATAACAGATGCAGATAAATTCATAAATAAACACACACGTGTAAGATGTTAAAGTTGAGCAAGACATAATTAACATTTGGAAAACCGCACTGTGGCAATGGCAGCATTTCCCTGCTCTCCCTTTTCTTTTCTTTTTTCCTGCTTTCTGTCTGCTTTGGAAACATACAGTGCATATATCATCATATGGCTGGAGACATACTGCCTACTTCAAAGACCTCTGGCAAGCTGAGAGCGCATGATTATAGAGAAAGCAAGGTTTAAAGAGTCTCCGAAAAGGAGGGGAGGGGAGAAATCATTTGGAGCAGAGATGAAGAGAAAGAAAGAGAGAGTAAGGAAGCAGCTGGGATGGTGGTAAACATCTGGGAGTCGTGGAGGTCTGGCCCTCGCATATGGGGGGGAAATGACTCCCTGACTGGTCCAAGATCCACTGCTTTCAATCTTCCCTCTTTGGCCGTCCTCAACTAATGCGCCTGGTCTTCTGCAAAGGTGTCTCCCAAGGCCGCTCACCGCATTAGTGCACTGAGTCAAACTGAAAGAGTATACGCTTAATTTGGCCCACTGACCAACACTGTTTCCATTGTGCAAAAACCCTGGCAACATGTTGTCGATATTGTGTTACAGTCCATGTTGCACAATTCACTTTTCTCTTGTAAAAAGCTATTCTCCAAACTTATCTGTTTTTCTTCAGTCATGTCTTCCCTTTTGCGCTGTTATGCAATGGTGAGAATGCTTAGAAATATATAAATTAGATATTCCTGATGAGTCTTGAGTTGCTGGAGTATATTTGAAAGAAAATTGAGCAAAAGATTCACACCTCTTGTAACATGGAAGATTTAAAGGGAAGACGAATGGAGGCAGGGAGAGGGATGACTTGGGAGAAAACCTGGTAGAGGCTGCAAAAACCTGAACACTACCCTAGCCCTAACCCTAGGAACAAAAACAAATTGTTGTTGTAAATTGGCCTAATCAAAGTCTAGGCTTTAGTCAGAGTCGAGATTTGTAGTGAGACTTGAAAATTTATGTTCAAAGAAGCTCTCTACCCAATATGGCTGAAATTTTAGTCACTACCTCTACCTGTATAACAAGATGCATAAAAACTTGCAGCCATGATTGCAGAGCTCCAGAAAGCATTGACTCGGGGGACATTGAACACAAATACATGCTAGACTTTGTAAAACAGTTCAAGAGCACATATTTTCCTGGCTAAGATTTCCAAGATCATTGCCAGAAACAATCTACCCAACTCTCCAATGCAACATCACAATGCAACATGACTGCCTTGTTTTGTCGTGTTGGAATTTGAGGCTGGAGCAAGACAACTTTCCTAGTGTCGGGCCAGGGGGTATTCCAGCTTGGAAACTCCAACTTTTGAGCTCAAATGGAATGCACCATTATCCCATCAGTTATGTGACACAAAACGGGATCGTGAATAAGTTCGGCGTGACATCATTCCCGGACCTTAAGTTCTGGTTCTGAGGTTGTTGAGACACAGCACAAACACTGCTGGTAAGCCATGAATGTTATAAAAAAAAAGCAGTAGTGATTCGAGCACCCTTGGTACGTCTTGCTTCACCAAATACAATAAAAGTCTCATAAATCTCCAATTGTTTTTTTTTTTTCCTTTCTAGTTCAAATTTGAATAGTACCACATTTTAGATGTTGAGATGAAGATCATCAGTAATTCCAGCTCTCTCAAATTACTGCAAAATAGCTCTGTTGAGTGTTTTCAGTCAGAGGGTTCTTCCTGACTGTTGTAATACTGACCGCTACAGGACATCCTCCCTACATGCTCATCATCTACAACAACCTTTTGAGGTAAACTTGCGTTATATTATTATATTATGTAATCCCTTTAGAATAAAAAAAAAGGTATTTTATAATGGAAATAAATCAATTGTATCATCATGCCATCTTTCATTCTTTAAGGTATTTATAACGAAAGTCATTTCACCTCCTCCTTGACTCAAGGAGATAAACAGTAGTAAAAGTCTTTTGGGAAACCTAAACAGAAAATTGTTTTTAAGTGCTCGTGGCATCCCCATGATGGAGTGGCACCCTGGACAGTGAGCCATATCTGATGTCAATGCTGAGAAGGCCTAGACTTTTCGCTGAAAGCAGAAACTTATCTCTATAACAATGGACTTTTCCACATTAAGACAAAGCTAAAGAACTAACAGCACCATCAGAAGCACGAGCAGAATGAGTGAAAAGCATTTACATCTCAGGAGTTTCTGTCCTTCAGATGACCTCCCAATATATGTCAGAATCAAAATATAGATAACCATTGCTGCTGTCTTAAACAGTGTCAAAAAACTGAGGTCTATAAGCAGCAAGCAGATGTGGTTGAGTCTGGTCTTACCCGTCCACATGGGAAGGCTTTTTCCCCCGAACAACATGATTCGTCTAGCAGGACCTTTCATGCAGGCTCTTCTGTTTGCTGTAACACAGAACTCATGTTTGGCAGGAGGTAGAGCAACAGCAATGAGCGCACAAGTTGGTAAGCATGACTAAGAGTCAGCTGAGGAAATCACCTACAAATACAAGCACTTTTATTTTTGCGGTGAGTATAACGTTCCAGTTGTTTAGTAGCTGCAAGAAAGTCTGAGAGTCTGAAAATTTGAAACAAGGACACAAGCAACGATTTCTTATCTATTGCGTCTTGTAAAAATCTGCATTCCCCTTGAAACCTTTTCACATTTTTTTTTTTAATTTATTCATTTCATTCAATACAGAGAAAAAAAAGAAAAGGAATAAAGAAAACAACCTAACAGTTTTTAGTATACAAAAATAAAAAAAAGAAAATACACCTCCATCCATACATTCCTACATATCCATCTGTATACATTTCACAAATATATACACTGACAAACATACTACATATGTATTTGAAAAAAAATGAAATGAAAGGTAGCAGAAAGAAGAAAAAATCTTATAGTATCTGCCCCTTTTTCCTCAACTCTGAATCAAAACAAAAAAAAATGTGATTTGTCTTCTGTGATAAAAAAAGAAAATAACAAAAAGAAAAACAAAAGAAGCAAGGTCAATCATCAATCTCAACTAAACAACGATACTATACTCTAACTTTATACTATTTCATACTTCTTCAAAAAAACAATCTTTAACATTCTTTTAAACATGTGTAATGATTTAGCATTTTTAACATCGTTTTGTAGGTCGTTCCACAGTTTTATCACTGACTTTTATGTGACAGACCAAAAATAAAGTGTGATTTTGAAATATAGGCCAATTCCTGTTAGACTGAGAACTTCTATAAACATGATCAACTCTTGTCAGAATTTCCTAATAGTCTCTACTTTGACTGGGCCGTTTTAACACATTTGAACCACCCCCTTGTAGCGCTGGCTGCACCCCTGGGTCTGTCCTGCTGGAAGGTGAAACTCGATCCCAATCTCAGGTGTTGCATTATCTGAAAAGGCTTATTCTTTAATTTAGCTGAAAAACTCTGACCGGCATTCCTGTCTCTGTTGAAGAAGAAGAGCATCCCCACAGCATGATGCCCCCACCACTATGTTTCACCATAGCTTTTAGATGAAGAAAAAACTTTACACCTCATTTGATTAAAAGTTAACATTTTTGCATTAAACTGGACTTGTAGTGCAATTTTTCTCACCACTATTTAGGTTTTTGTTGAACAGTTGGATTTATACTGGAATAAAACCACATGGATCGACTCTATTTACTAGTCAGGTGACTGCTGAAGGGACTTGGCTGGATTTTATTTAGAGGGGAAGTAGAGTAAAAAGAGGAAGACTAAATAATCAGAACAAACTTTCCAGATTTTTATTTCTGAAATTCTTAATTAAACTTCCACTTTAGCCAAATAAACATTTGTTAATTTTGGAGGTTTAAAATCTCAAACAAAATATATTAAGTTTCGTCTTTGTCACATGAAAATAGAAAGTTATACTGCTACAAATTTGCTTGCAACACTCATTTATACAGGACGTTTTGTAAACATATTTGCATAGTCATACCCCATCTTACATCACAATTTATATCATAACATTGATGCACCATGTACGACACTTTAAACAGCATTAGCAAGAAGTTCATAAAATGAATAACTGCAACAAGATTCTGCCGAAACCTCCATAACTGTCTGTAAAAACCTGGCTAATGGTCTTTAAAAAAATTACAATATTTAGGAGCAGAAGCAGAAAATAGAGAACTGTGATTTATTTATTTATTTTTTTTTGTTGGTTAGATAATTATAAAGCTGTAATTTGTTTCATAATTCAACAAAAAACACTTTGTGTTACTCCTGCAGTGTTACATCGCTGCAGGTAGAGGGCTCCACTTTCAGCGTTTGTGCACATGTAGAAAGTTGTTTCTGTACAAGACGAGCAGCACGATTTTTTATTTTTTTATTTTTGCCTGCCTCCATATTAGCTCTTTCTTGTTGTCGAGTACATTTTAATTAATTAAACCGAATCCAGTTAGTATCCCCACCAGCAAAGAGCCCCAGTAACTGACTTAGGATTACAGTATTGGCAGTTTTCTTAGTGCAGTTGCAGGAATGTGTGAGTGTTTTTGTACGTCTGCCAGCACAGAGAAATCTAGAACTCCGGGGCAATGAGTGTATTTGGCTGAGTCTGCTTGCTTAAAAATACAGCAAGGATTACCACAGGAGACAAGTATGTATGAACTGGCAAAATGATTTGAATGTTTTTGCACTTGTTCTTCTTGGAGGTGCTTGTGGTTCTGTAAAATCTATTCAATCTAGATGTGAAAAATGGAGTTCTGGAAGAAAACATAAAAAAGAAGTTTTTGTCTAATTCACCCAGGGATTGTTAACGCTCATTTGAATTTAATTTAAGAGCTTTACATTGAACATTATCAGACTTGCTTCTTTTGTGGCCCAATAAGTGGAAAAAATAAATTCATGAATGAGGAGATAAATGGACTGACTGGTGGATGGATAAATTCTCACTGGCCCTGATTTCCAAATGAGGAAAAATATAATAATCATAATCAACACTGTTGTTGCATTTTTAAAAAATAAAATCCTCTTCATATACTTTGGTATTAACATACTACCCTAATCTTCATACAAACAACTACTGTAATGTTTCGAAAAGCAATTAACTGGCCCGCTTCTCACATCACTAAAACATTATTTATATAGACGGGTGGATTGAATTATTTTGTTTTCTTTTGTTGCGTCTTTCTTAAAAAAATATGTTTTTATTCAATTATTTTAAAAAAATGTATAAGAAAAATAAAAATGTTCCTGTAATTGACAATTGAATTGCTCTTAATCTACATGTCTGTATTACACAAGACGTGTTTTTAGTAATGAAATGCGTAACAATTACTCCAGGCATTGAAATATTCAGATAATCGCTTCTACATAGAAGAACAAACCACTTAGTTGGTCAGGATTGCATTCCTGTAAACAACTGCATAAGGTAGGTAATTTTTCCAGGATATGCTAATTTAGAAATTATGTTTATGCTTGTTTTGCAGGCAAGAAATCAGAAGCGTTTTTGCTACGTTTAAAAGAAGAACTGTTTCTTGTGTTTTAGAGTTGTTTTCTCAGAGCTTTGAACGACTTCACACAACTAAAATCTGCAATGCTACGACATGTGAATAATATTTGGCCATAACATATAAAAGGAAAACAAAGCAAGGCAACAACTTGAATCTCCTATAACTTATTTTCCATATTGTAGATGTACTTTGCAACGGGAAATGTCCTCATCCTGCCACAGGGTGACCATGTTGAGAGAAGTTTGACACGGGTCAGAGCAGTCCAGTCACTGCTGCTGGACGTGGTATAAAGGCATGTTGACATGGGAGGTAAGCTGGAGTAATGGGATGTTGGCCTTGGTCTTGTTTACAGAAGAGTTCACCCACCTGTTGACGTGACTGTTTAGCACCGATTTCTTAATGTGGGGCATAACGTATGGCTAAGAGACAGGAATGTGGTCATATGTGGTTCAGAAATGTCCTGATGTATAAAAAATGAACTTAGCAGGTATAAAACATTTTCTTCAGTAAAGTTTTCTGTGTCATTGTTCTGATGTAATATTCTAATCTTAAATGTCATGTTTTCATTAGATATAAGTGGAAAATCTCCATAATTAACATTAGAAAAGGCTTAAACACATCAGCCTTTGTGTAATAAATTTGCACAGAATTTCACCAAGTGAAGTGAGTTACTGAGTTTTCCAATTTTATTCTAATTTATTGAAAAGGACTGTCTGTGTTTGTTGCTAATCTCCCCTCCAATATGTTTTTTTTTCTGTTGTGGAATTCTTTGGGCTTTAATAAATCTGCAAAACACTTCAACGAATTAAAGTACATCAGTTTCATATGGAAGCCATTTCTGCAACTCCGATGAAAAAAAACAAACAAACTTGTATCTATGAGATACGACCTCATTATAATGATAAAGTGTCTTCTGATTGTGACTTAGCTATCACATAAAAATGGCACGGTATCATTATTACAAAATAACTAAATTAGTTTTTCCAATAACTTTCATCTGGGGTATGAGCTTCTAAATTATTATAATGTTTTTTTAAATAGTTAACTAACTTATTTAGTTTTCTATATACTGTAAGGATGACATAATGTAATTTTCCTCATGGTCATTCTCATTAAATTATCTTATTTAACGTCTTAATGTCGGAGAAGGACTATTTTTGTTGTTTTGGTCAGATTTATCTTTCTGAATGCGCAGCCTGTATTACGGTAAAAAAAAAAAAGAGAGAGAAAGAGAGAGAGAGGAAAAAAGTAGGCGGGCTTTAAAAAAAATCCATGTGCGTCGCTTTTGATTGACATGGCGGAGTCTCCCAGTACGACTTGCGCCGAGCCAGCAGACAGGCAGGACCCGACCCTGGGAATAAAAAAACGCGCAGCCCCGTCTGTTTGAAGATTCTTTTATTACCGCGAGGTGAGTCTTTTTACACTTCTTTACAAACTCCGATCCCTACAGTCACGAAAGGGAAAGACCTCGACGCCAGTTGGAGTCAGTGATTACAACAATAATAATGGAAAAAGAAGACGGAAAAAAAGTTTTCGAAGTGCGCATCTGGGTGTATGCGCGCGCGCGTGTGTGTGTGTGTGCGCGCGCGTGTATGAGTGTGTGAGTTTGGGGAGCCGAGCGCTGACGCCGGCAGTCTGGGCCACTCGGACCAGCGCGGATGAAGAAGGGGAAACTGTTCCTCTTAACTGTGTGAAAGGCAGAGCGGGGGTGAGGGTACGAATCGAAACTTTCTGGGTCAGATTTAGGTTCCCGGTTACTTTGGAATAAAGAGGAAGAAGCAGAGGGGGGGTGGGGGGGGGTGGGGGGGAGCTGAGATTACGCGAGGGAATGTGTGGGATTAGAGTCTGGCTCTCTCTCTCTCTCTGCGGTCCCGATTTCTCAGTTTTCGCGAAAAAAATGTGTTTTCGTCTCCGAGGGCTTCAGATGGAGTGAGTGCGCAACAGGAGAAAAACGCTCTTCTTTTGACGCGCATTTCCAACAGGATCGCAACTGTTGCGTTACTACCCCCCCCCCGTCCCCGTCCTCTCCCCTCTCCGCATTGTGGAAAAACGGCAACATTTTAACTCGCGTTAACACATTGTTGTTGTTAGAAAAATATTTTGGAACAGAAGATGCTGAGGCAGTCAGATTTGAAAAGGAAGGTTTGGTTGTTGCGAAATCACAGGACTGACGCTTTATGGGGGCATATTATTGCGTTGGATAAGAGAACTGGTGTGTGTGTGTGTGTGTGTGTGTGTATGCGTGCGTGCGTGTGTGTGTGTGTGGGGGGGGGAGCGTTGCAGCGACTTTCCGTAGAGTTTCTGTGCGGTTGCAGAATGCAGTAAAAAAAAAAAAAAAAGGCTTTGGGGGGGAAAAAAAAAAAAACCCAAACCCAACAATTCCTAACCTTTCTTTCCACCCATTCTTTTGCCCC
>NW_015116624.1:0-21259 GCF_001443285.1 Poecilia latipinna | reverse complement strand
GGGGGGGGGGTTGGAGGGGCTTTCCCGAGAGTTTTTGTGGGGTTGCAAAAAGAAGTAAAAAAAAAAAAAAAAGGCTTTGGGGAGGAAAAAAAAAAAAATCCCAACTCCAGCATATCCTAGCATTCCTTCCAGCCAGTCTGTCTGCCTCCCTCACTCTGTCTCCCCCTCTCCCAGAAACGACTACGTGTCTGTTTGTGCAGGGAAGACAAATCCTCCTCTCAGCCTCTCTGATGCAGACGTGGAAATCAAACATTGGCCTCCAGCTCAAAACCATCGATTACCTTGGCTTCCACGTGTCCCTAGAGAGGACAGCTCACAAAGCCCTAAAAGTTACCTCATTCCCTCTAAAGGTGCTCCATGCTGCTGGAGGTCTGACTGAGGAGTCAAGGTGCAGATGTCTTGAATTCTTGTCGGCCGGGCTATTTGCCGTGTAATGACGGGACTGAGAGGTTCCATTGTCGGGCTGTCATTATTATCCTTGGAGAGAGACAGAGACGGGGGGTGAAGGAGGAAGGGGTGAAGGGGGGGTGAATATGGAGCTGCGCATCCCCTGGATCCTGGATCCAGTGGGCATGTTGGAGAGCATAAATTCTGAAAAGCCTGGGAAAGAGTTAAAGCTACTATCCAGGTTTTTCAACAAGATCCACAAAACCAACTTTTCGTATGCTTCGTCACCTTTAGAACAGCAAACCTTTGTTGGTTTTTCAGCTGGTTGTGCATTTTTGTAACTTGTAATGTCCAATTAGTACCCCCCCCCCTCCCCCCAATTGGCATCAAGGTTTCATGCACACAAGCATCTGGTGACATCACATAAGGCATTTGGGAAGTGCCATCCTCTATGTCCATCTTTGTGTTTGCATGCTTTTTGACATTATCTTTCAAAGACGGCGTAGGTTGATATGATTTGTGTAATATACATTTGTCTTTTTTTTGGGGGGGGGAGGGGGGCGGGAGGGGGCAGCCTACTTTGACACAACTTTTCAGAATATTCTTGAGAGGCTTCGAACCCCTTCTGGTCTGAAAATATCTTAGCATCCCCTATGAAACGCTGGAGAATGTGACTGGAAGGAGGGATGTTTGGGATTGCTTGTTCCATGACCCAATCTCTGACGAATAGTTAGATGGTTGTTCAGCAGTTCCTACTTTTATCGTTTTTTTTTGTTGTTTTGTGACCAACTTTTTTGTGGAAGAAATGACATTATCTACCTTAGGACATTTCTCATAAATAATAAACCACTTCAACCTGTTGGATGTTTCATACCAGATTTGACAACCAACGACGGAAAGCAGATCTCGTTCCCCGTTCTATACCTTTGAATCTTTGGTGTATTTGTACCCAAAATTTTTGTGCCCTTTACGGTGGGATGTTTCGTACCTAGCATGCACAAAAGCATCATTGTCAAAGTGTTTGGTAACCACTTTGACTACCAATGGTTACAGTGATTTTAAAAGGGTTATGTTACCCCGTTCGCCGATTCGTACCTTTGTTTTGCTTTGGTCGTTTCGTACGAAATGGTTCTGCTTTTTGCCCCCACCAGGAGGTTTTGTAACTGAATTTATTCTTTAAGAATATTCTCATAATTTAAGGTGAGTGAATGACACCTCTATGGATTTCCTGTTCTTTATGTGATGTCAATTTGCTTTAAAAAAAAAAAAAATCTATATGTTGAAATGTAAAAAACTACTTTCATTACCAATGTGTGTTTTTTGATGTCTCACTGAATGTGTTGGTATCTTTAAAACCACATTTCACACATTTATCATTGTATTTTCTTCTCATGAGGGGAGCTTGGGGTGAAGGAGACTCGGAGTAATCCGATCCCAAATATGTGACGTCAGATGACATTCCTTTGGTGAAAAGCTGATGTGGCCATGATGTTTTATACCTCCCTCCCCACACACACACTTTTTCTTTTCTTTTTTTCTTTAAACAATCTGATATCTGACTTTCTGGGGGGCTTGTTGGGGTTGGAAGTTTAGGGAATGAATGAGGTTGGCCTCCAGCTGAAAAGGTGTGTTTAGGTTTAGAGCGCGGAGGAATTCTCTCCTTGTAGAGCATGAATGAGCAATTTATCTGGCTCCCAGAAGTCAGGAGCCTCAACAAGGTTCAGAGGAGTTCAGGAAAGCTTTATTTCGGGTTTACTTAAGAGATAATACAGCCATTCATTTTCCTCGCTTGTTCTAAAAGGCTGTCTTTTTTTATTTAACTCCCGAGTCTCACTCGGGTTTCAACAGGTAAGAAAGGATTACGCCAGGGATCAGGGAGGCCTCCCCTGGTCCTCAGCCCTCAATTCAGCCATTCTTTGTTTTAAGATTCCTCATTAAAGTCTGCAGCTTGCACTTGGAAAAAAAAAAGAAAAAAAAGAATCAGTGTCACTGAGCTTTTGTTTTTCTTTTTTTTTTTTTTTTTTTAAAACATGTTCAGTAAGGTTTGAATTCCTATTTCCTCAGATAACTGATGCTGTTGGAGTTCAACATTTATACACAGTGCAAGGATTGAAGTTTGGCTGTGTTGATCTGGCATTTTAATTATTTTCAGTTAAAGCTTATTTCTTGTGTGCATCCTTTAAAGAGTGCTATTTTTCTTTTTATGCTGTCATTTCTGACGTATCAGTTTATGCATTGATGACCAGAATCTATTTTATGTATGAGCAGAAGTAGGCCTGGACCAGTCTAAAACTCCCACAACATGATAATCTTGAGTAAAAACTCCCAATATGTCACTGTATTTACACATAAGTTCAAAATAGAAACTGCAACATACCTGTTAAATTCGTCAAAATACATAATATGGTGGCACATTGGATTGAAAACAGCCTGTGCAGTTGTGATTGGTTCTTTTCTGAAGAGGTGCAGGAACATGACCCAAGCAGATTTTAATGCTTTTGTAAGGACATGAGTTTTTGTGATCATAACATTTCTTTCCCCCCTCCCCCCCCCTCTCATGTGTGCTTTCGATCCAACATGGCTGAAATTATACTTGTAGTCAAAAAGAACTGTGTTTTGGCTGGAATCAAAGCTGGCAGGATTTGTGGCTTTTATGCGAATTGACTGGAAGGTTGAGTAAATCCTTACATAAGTTAAAGAGATCTGTAACTGTTTGAGCTTTTCATGCAGGTGTGACTCACACACTGTGTGTTGATGTATTAGTGTGCCTCTAGGGTATTTTTACTGCTAAAACATTTAACCCAGTTTAAATGATTCACCCCCTCCTCCCTCTTTCAATTAAGCGTTTGACTTTGAAGACAGTTCGTGATTGTTTTTGTTATTTATTTTGTTGTCATTTTTTCTTGAGAAAAAGTCGCAATGTCTTCCTGTTTAGGGGGGCAAAAAAAAAAAAGAAATTACTCTAAACTTTTCTCCTCCCTGTTTCATGAAGACTTTTATCTCTAGCCTCAGAGACAGTCTGTGTCTCTCTACCTGCACCAGCTTGTGGTTTCCTCCTGGCCCAATAAAATCTCTGGTACGCCTGGACAAAATGAGGTCAGGGAAGGGGCAGGATGATACTTGTCATTGTATGCACATGCTTGTGTCTCTGAATGGTAACCTAGGACATGTTATCCACCGGGTAATGTTACGGAGCAGTGCTTGTGTATCGGGGACAGAGGCTGGAGGTGCGATAGAATTACCCAGTGAATGCAACACTGCCCTGGAAAGTGTGTGAGGGTATGTGAAAGAGGTGAGCTATTGCAAGAGAAAAAGGGGGAACCCCCCCACCCCCCCAAAAAAAATCAAGATCATGATAAAAAAAATTATCGCTATTTGCATCCTGTTGCACTGGTTTTCCAAGATTAATGATGTGGTGCTGTTCTTAGGATACTGACCCACCGGCATAGCCTTCCTGTTACCTGCTGAAAGTCTGGGTCTTTCTTATGGAGTCCTTAATGCACTGCATATGTGGTTTCTTTTTAAAATGCTGCTTGCACTTTTTATGTTTCTGCTTCTGTGAAAATAGCTAACTTTGATTCTTCTTCCCTCCATAAACTCCCCCGCGTGGAAGGATCATTGTGGTTACTGGAATATGTCAGGACTTAGTTAAGGAGTCTCCAACCAGGCTGTCTTCTCCGATTTTCTCTAAAAACATTATCTGTTGGCAACTAATAAATTTACCGTTGGTGATGTGGTTAAACTCACCAGTTTGTGAAGAAAAAATAATTGCAAGGCTACATTTTTAATATTGTCCGATCAATATTGCTGCTACTTAAAATTTTACAATGTGAAATGTTCCAAATGTGAAGATTTTCCACATTTCAGTTTGGTTTTTCTTTGCTCTGCATGTGTCAATAAATATTTTGTGGTTTATCTACAATTATGTTCAGGTAGTTAAGTTTTGAGCACTTTTCCCCAAATGAAAATAAAATAATAATCATACAATAATCAACAATGAACCTAGATGAAACCCAGTTTCATAATTTAACAAGTTTTTTTAAATGTATTTTGCCATCTGTTAAAATACCACTCATGTGGTTAAAATCCATTTAGTGAAATGTAGGTTTGACTTATCTTGTGCAGTAGTCCAGCAATGCCAATCACAATGTCTCAATTTTTTTTTTTGACAAACTCATATTTTATTATACTGTCATAATATGTTTTGTTCATGCTTACAAGAGATAGCTTTTTTTAATTTGAAAATACAGTCACGGTGCAGAAAAGTCTAATTCATTTATTTAATTTGATAGCTGTCCATGCCTACACTGTAAAAAAAAACACCAAAAAAACAAAAAACTAATTTACAGTACGATGCTGGCAGCAGTGGTTGCCAGAATTTTACCGTATTCACATAGTAAGATTCATTTTACCGTATAAATACGTATTTTACCATATTTATGTGATAAGAATAAACACGGCGTAGGTAAAAGAAGATAACCAGTCATGCTTTCTACTAACGTTGAGCAGCTGTGGTTGTTAAAAAGTCTCATAGTTTTCATCAGAAACTGGTGTGCCTGTTTGCCACTTGTCACTTTGTAAGGCTGGAGTGTGTTTATGAGCAGCGCTGTCAGTTGTGCCTGTCTTTTCTTTTTTTTTTTTTTTTACAGATACAACAGGTGTGCTTTCTTTCCCAGAAAGATTGCCCTCCCCCCCTCTCGCCCCCTCACAATTAACTGTAGCCAAGGTGCTGCTTGGTCAAGTGAACAAGCCTCTCTTCCCGCTTCCCTGTGTGTGATGAGAGGAGCCGTGTTGGAGTTGGTCAGGCGTTCCTCTCATGTTGCGTTACCTATTAAAGGGCCGGCTTCATCCTGCTTGTTCTGTGTCACTGTGACCGACTGCACCGCTTTACGTGTACAGAGTTGATTATGCATAAGCTTCGCAGGTGTTGCTGAGAAAGTGAGAGAATGTACCAAGTTGGCACTAAAAAGGGAGCGTGTTGGGTAATGTCGGGGTACGGTTTTAGGCGGATGAAGGAGTGTGGGTAGGGGTGTAGGGGTGGGGTGGGGTGGGGGCTCGCATTTGCTGTTGCATTTAGTTTCCTGCTTTAATTCATTAAAACCGGAAAGCATTCGTGTGGTTAAGCCATGGGCTCTGCTTTGCCACATAAACTGTTGCAGGTGTGAAGCACACATAAAAACTTTGCCCTAATTCAAAGACAGCAGCTGCGTATCGGCTGCGTCCTGCTTTCACTTTCCATTTCCCAGCTTTTTTCCCCCCTGATATGCTTGGTCTCGCTCCTGTATTCTCTCTCTCTCTCTCTCTCTCTCTCACTCTTCTTCCCTCTGTTCCTCAGCTCCTTTTTTCTGCTGTAAGAACGGTGGCTTTTTGTTGAAGTATCCCAGCATCCCATGTTTGCTTGGCATAGAGCTGCGATGTTTACCCTCCTCCTCCTCTCTCTGCCTTTCGTGCCATGCTCCCTCCTTCTCTTGCATCCCAAGCCCCCTCCCCTCCTTTCTTTTTTTGTTTCAGTTGATAATTTCCACTATTGTTGACAGTTGACTCAAAAGACGATGAAAGAGACCTTTCAGCTTCTCGTCTCAGTCTTTCTGTCACTGTCCCATTCCTTTCATATAGATTAAAAAATTGTTATTGAGGTGCCTGAGGTTTAGTGGTAAAAGAGAGAGAGAGAGCACTGTAGGCATGGGCAGGTTAGATGTTACTCATACTTTTAACAGTTTCTATATTTAATGAAATGTTAGAGAAAACAGTGGAGGGATTGTTCTTATGCAGTAAAACAACATTTCTCCGTTGTCGTATACACAAGAGACTGACTTTTTAGAACTCAATAGCAACATTATGAAGATGTCACGTGTTATTAATCTGTGTTATTTACAGAATGATTAGGTAATGTTTTTATACAAGAAAGGTTGTTTGCCAGCCTGTGCTAATAGGTTGGCAAAGAACATGTGAACTACCCAGTCCAAATGTTTTTTTTTTTTTTTTTTCCCCCTTCTGAACCCAAACTGAACTTTTACTATTCGACATCCAAAAGACTTGTGTGCGTTCTCCATAGTTGGGGATGACGCGGTGCACGGCTTTCCCCAAAAACATTCCCGCGGCAAAGCAGCGATAAAACTCAAGACGAAAGCCCGCATCGAAAAACGACCACGGTAAAAGCAGAAATAGCGCCGTTAAGTGCCAGCAATGTGCTGAATGTTTGTGTGGATACCAGCTGGAGGGGATGCTAGCGCACGGTCTCTTGAACTTGGGTCATCCCGGGCCTGCCCGTGCAATTCCTGCGGACGCGTCGTTCTCGGGTAATTGTTAGTTGAGGAGCGGCTCGCCGCTCTGTTTACGTGTTTATTTCAAATGGGAGACGGAGTGAGCCCCTCACCTGTGTACGCCCAGCGCCGCATCAGCACACATGCGGGGGACCGTAACGACGCGTCGAGTTCGACTTTACGTGCCTGTATTAGCATGCCAGGCGTGCTGGTGTTGCTAGCTGGCAGCCCCATGGAAAGTTCCAACTGTTGTTTAATGGGTGTTTTCATGCCCGTCGGCGAGTGTTTGGAGAGTGTGCCTTGAATGTTGTGCATGGGTCTGTTTGTGTTTATGCGGAATATATATATATTTTTATCCTTCCATGACTAAAATATGATCTGGAATAACAAGCAGCACAACAACAGTTTTGAGCATGTATTAGCTATGCTAGCTTATGGTGGTGGACAGACAGGGCCTGATTTATGGGCTTCTGGCAGAGGAAGTAGCTGCTCTTTTATTCAAACCCACATTTTTTATTGCTTTTCCTTGTTAAACACCCCTACCTCCTCCTTTTCCTCCTCCTTTCTTTGACTCTTTTCTTGGCCTGCAGACACCCTTCAACCCCTCCTTCCCCTCTTGTCGGTGCACATACCCCCACACGTCTCTGCTCCACATACCTGTCATTGCTCCCCGTCTTTTATTCTGCCTCTCACCTCCCGGCACCTAAGTAATGCTTACGCGGATGAGGAAAATCGTATGCCTCTTTCAGCCCGAGGTGCCGATTTCTGATTTCTAACTTTCGGAAAGCGTTGACATTCTCACACCAATTCGTCTTTTCTTTGTTAGAGGACGGTTGTTGCGTCTTTTATTAGCAATTAGCATAGCTAGCACAGGTAGCATTACCAAAACACAGATATCCTCTATGCACATAGCCTAGGAAATCTAAATCCTTTCCATAAAAAGTTTAAGTGATTAAACAGAGCACATTGACTGTATTCTGTTAATTTTTCATGTTATCTAATAAATGTTTTGCACTCTCTCTTGCTGCATTAATGATTTTTTTTTTTTTGGTTCCTTTACCTTCATTTTTCCAACACCTGAGCTGAAAGTAGCTAACTTTGAGACATCTTTGCTCTATTACAACCTCTACACTGAAGAGTATTGCTCTTCAATTTGCTTCCAGCCCTTCATTGACCACAGCTGAAAATTGGCTGAGCCAATCTGTACTTTCCAGCCTGTGCTAATAGGTTGGCAAAAAAACTATTTTCTACATTGCATGACTTAAACGTCAGGTACCTGAAAGGCTGATTTAAATTAAGTAAAAAAACATTTTAAAGGTTTGCCCTTGTTTGGTTTGGACACAAACCTACTCCCCTCTTTTTCCTCGCTGTTCCCCTCCCTCCCCTCGGGTCGGACCCCCCACAAATCACTAAAATATTCCAAACTCAGTTCCACACACACACGCACACACACAGAGGCAGGCAGGCAAAAACACACAAAAGCCACAATCACATCCACACCCCTGAACCAGCGTGTGAAATCCTGAGGCTGATTGAGGAGGAGGAATGTGACCTCCTGACCCCAGGCTGTGGGGATGGGTGTTAAAAAGTGTGTGCGTGTGTGTTGGTGTGTGTGTGTTTGATGCATGGAGTCGAGTGATTGTATGTACACTCTATTGGCTCTCTATTCCCAGAAGTGCCATTTCTCATTTTTCAACCCAGTTCACTTCCAATGGATTAAACACTGATGCTTGCCCCTGTTTTTTTTTTTTCTCCCTTTGTTCCCATTGCACACTTTCACACCTTTAACATAGCTTTCAATCAGTCAGGGGTACAAACATTTAAAAATCGTTCTTTCACAATCTGAGTGGTCTTTTGTACAGTCAAAAATCTGATCTCTGAGACTCTCTTGTTTGTGAGAGCGGAAGCAGATTTCTCACATAGGTACGATAAAGTAGTCCCCCCTCTCCTCCCCGAGCCTTCACACGCAACCTCAAACAGACACACACACACACACACACTTACCCGTTGAGCAAGCTTTTACATGGCCCATAAAACTGATGATCTGACCTTCTCTTGCGGGGGCGAGACGGTGCTTTTGTGTGGCTCTTATGCTTGTGCATCCCAAAATTGAAAGTTTAGGCGTCCGCGTGTCAGTGCGGTGGAGAAGAGAGGGGGCGAATTCACTTCTTGACTCGGCATAACCGTCTTAATTAAGACCCATGGCATCCAGCCCTGGTGGGGCTCGGCATTAGTGGCAGAGGCATGCTGTGTGCAGGCCCAGACGGCAGCAGGTCCACTGGCAGTGAATGTGGCCTTATTGTCTGGGCTCTGCGGTTGTCCTCTCTCACTCTTCTTTATTAGCCGCTTGTAATCTAGAGCTGATTACAATGATTGTAGGTCATTGAACTGAAGTGCGAGGTAATACGGGGGGCTTTGAGTCAAAGAGAGTTTAACATGAACCACTGGATGTTTTGTGTTGCGGCCCCGGCTGAGTTTTTCTTTTTTAGCAGCACGGTGCGACGGAAGATTTGTATTTTTAAATTTGTAGCTTAAATTTCACATTAAATAAAGAGAAAGGTAACAGTTGCCTGCTGACGTGTTATGTTAAAATTTGTTGAAGAATGACGGACTGATGAAATATTCTAATCTTAAATGTTGTGTTTTCTTCAGCTTTATGAAGAAAATCACATTCATTAAACAAATCTGTTTGTGTGTACTTATTTCATGAAATAAACTGAGCTACTGAAATAAATTAACATTTCAAATGTGTTAAAATGTATTGAAGTTGGCTGTTTATTACAAGACGCTCAAAGAGAAGCATTTCTTTCGAGGAACCGAGATTTTGTCACTCTATCTGTGCAAAATAGTTTTTATCGTTATTTCAAAGCCAAGGCAAAAAATATCACAGTATTGACACTTTAAATTGTCCTTAGCATCTCATATGTGTGAGATGCTATTTATCATTATTAATACAGTGATTACTGCAGTTAACATGGCAAGTATTACTGAAAGAAAAGTCTGTATGTGTATTTTTTTGACAATGTGTATCCTTACCTTAACTCTGATATTTCCAAAACAATAGCCGCATTTTAAATTACTTTCTCTCTGCTAGCCTGAAGAATGATTGAAAAGCAAAGTTTTCTAAACTTTGAAAACTTCCAGTTTTTTTTTTTTCTTTTTTTACAACTTCCTTTTAGACCATCACACTTTTGTGGTCAACTTCTAATTCTGTGGGTTTTGTAAACCTTTGACTTGTTAATGCTAATTTTAGCTTGTTCCCACTTTGCTTTATGAAGCATAAAGGGAAAGTTTGCCTTCCTGCTACGTGGTAAAATGTTTTGTTCTCCTGCATCCTAAATGAACCAGATATAGACAGTTTGTAACAAATAAAGAGCTTCTAACATCCGTGTGTTTCTTTTGACGACATGTTGGACACACAACTGACTCTTGAAGGAGCTGACAATAACTCTGCATCATAATCCCCACTGTTGAATATGGTTACTGTCAGTGCAACCTGGCGGCAATTGCATTTTTGCGTTTTTGGCCAGTCGATCCCAGGTCAGGATCATTTGAGGTGAAGTGCTGGTTTCTTTTTTTCTGCATGTCTAACCAATATAAAAAAGCCAATTTCTTTAGCCATTTGTTTTTAATATGATTCATTTTCTTTCTTATTCTTTTTTTTTTTTTTTTCCTGTGTACTAACTGGCTGTATAGCAGTCAGAACTGTTGTCTTACTGTCTTACTATTGTGTTTTAAAGCCACAAGTGGAGCATTAAGTCTGCTCCAGTTGATATAAACTTCATATATTCATTGGAATTTCTTTTGGGTTTATTTTTATCGCAACAGAGGGGGAGCCAGAAAAGAAAGGGAAAAGTGGAAAAAAAAGGAAGAATGCTGTGGTAAGAAGTTAGAAGAGAGAGCGAGATAAGAATACAAGATGGGAAGAAAGATAGAGATAATGCAAGAAAACAGGCTTGCAGTCTGCTTCTACACCTGCAAAAAGAGAGAAAAGGAACAGAGAACCGAAAAATATCAGCAACCAACAACACGTGCATGAATAACATCAATCTTTCGATCACTTCTTTCCTAAACTTTGGGGGAGATTGAACTTTGCCTTGCTTTGGCGCTTGTTTTCTGGCGATATTACACCAATCAATTACTCGCATTGAAAATTTGATTCCCACTGGTCCGCATTTGCAACTCCCTGCCTGTAAGACTTGCATCTGATTTACAGCTAACTATAATTCCCTATAATTTTCCTGTAATAAACTTGCGCACACGTCCGTGAGTCTGGTTGGCTACGTGCGTGCACGCGCCTGTCTGCGTGTCGCTGTGCGCAGCGGAGAGGAAGTGGCTGTGTTTGTTTAAACTAAGCACGCTCAGCCATGTGGGACAATTTAGCGGGAATGAGAGCCTTGCACTCTCCTCTCCCCTTAACCTTATTCTGTGCTGCATTTCTCTCCCCCAACACCCGACCCACCCCACCCAGGCTTGAAACCTTCTGAATGGGCGGCTGTCTTTTGAAGGCTAAGCAGGTTGTTTGGGAAGTAGGGCCAATAGTGTATGCATAGTGGGAGGGGGGGAAGATGGGAAAGGAGGAGGGCTTAGACAGGTTAAAGCTGGAAGTGGGCTGCAGCCGGCGTAGAGGATGAGGGTAGATGCCTTTTGAGCATGGGTGCATTAAAAATATCTAATTTTTTTTGGCCCCTTTTTTTTTTTTTTTTTTTTTGTAAAACTATGTAACCACCATAGACATGCACGATATACACGCTGCCTCCAGGAAAAGCGTCAGTTCTGCAGCCAAGGAACCATAATCACAGCTTTGCACGGTAATAAATGTGAGTGAGATGAATATTGAGGTAATACAAAAGCCGGTGTTATGTAAGCTCATGCTAGAATAATGTTTTCATGTCTGGGATTCAAATGCATTAGTAACCATAGAGGATCAGATTATTTTGATGCATATGTGTGTGTGTGTGTGTGTGTGTGTGTGTGTGTGTGTGTGAGAAGGAGAGATAGACAAAGACACAATGTTTGAACTTGAGAAGAGTTCAGTCCTCCTTCATATTGCCATGGCGACTAGACGTGGCTATGACTTTGAAAAAAACACCCATTTTTTCTGAAAATGACACATCAGGTAAGCAAAAGGCGACAAAGCCGAGCTTCGCGCCAAACTCTATGTGCAGCGTTTTGCAAATTGTTCATCTGCAAAGTCAAGAGATGAGGCGAACAGACTGGATGGTTTCAAGATATCACAAGGAATTACCAATATATATATATATATATATATATATTTGCAATATATATATATCTTAAATATTGCTCTGCCTGTTTCCTGTGTTTTAGAAAATTTGTAGCGTTCTGAAACATTTCTCAGTCAAGTTTCATGATGTTGGAAGAAAAATCCAGTGTGCCTAAGTTTGGGAAGTTCTATATTTTCTACAAGCAAATTGCTCTATGCTGGTCATGTCTATACTTTGAACATATTATGAAGATCCGGCTTTTCCTGGCAGATACACATTTTTCATATTTGTTCAAGTCTGATTTTTGAATCCAAATTAAAAACATAAAAACCTTCGCATTATTTTACCTTGGCACACGTCCCTAATCTTTATCTGATTTCAGTAAATAAAAAATTGTATAATAGTACATTCTATTTGCTGAAGAGCTCACCAAAACCTGATAAGGGAAATGTTGGCTGGGTTTGATGTCTGGACGATTGATTGGTGCGTCTACTTCTGCCGCCAATTTTTTTTTTTTGTTTTACTTCGGTGCACAGAAAAGCACACCTAAACGCATGGAGGTTTTTAGCATGTAGTCCAAAAAATCTGCAGGGCTTAATGGGTAATTGCCTGAAAAATGGTTTTGAAAAAGTGGTCTGTAAAAAAAAAAATAATCAAGAATTCAACAACCTTTTGATGTGGAAAGTAGATAGAGTTCAAGTCAGACAATTCCTTGTAACCGGAGGATATAAATATTATTACTAGGGTCTGAACTGTCTGGCTTTGCCTCCAGCTGACATAAGCCCACCGTAGCTTTTAGTCTGCGGCCTTGTGAAACCATCGGTCCTAGCAGTGGACAAGCTGAGCCCGAAAGATCCGAGGTGTTAGGAAGGAGTTTCCTGTGAGCTCTGCCCTCAGTAGAGAAAACTCTTCTCAGGAGGAAGATGGGGAGTGGGGGTCTAAGTAGGGAACAGAGGGGCGGAGGGGATGAGGACAAAAAGAGAAGGGAAAAATCTGGAAACGCTGGCATGAAGAAGAGTGACTCATGTTCATGCGCTTGTGGGAAAATAGCCACTTCCTCTGTATAAAAAACACGCAAACACCAACAAAATGTGTGTTCCCTGTAATGGTAGCGAAATACCAGAACTTCAAACTCGATGCTGGTACCAAAAGAATTAACTTTGTTGGGAGAATTCCACTTTTGAATCTACAGATGGAAAATTGATCAGTTTGACTAATTAAAAACATGCAGACTCACAGAGCGAGAGAGGGAGAGAGAGAGAGAGTCTTGTTCTCTCCTGGTCTGTGGTAATATGTTAAAATTATGAAAATACTCTTGAATTCCAGGCTGCAATAATACACTTGGGATTTTTTCTTCTTCGATACAATAGAGATATTGAAAGGAAAGGTTTTAGTGGGCTTTTGTTTCTCAAACTTCCTATAACAAGCACTGCACCAGTAAATACTAAGATGTACAGGTACCACCAAACTGGTGGGCATTTTAAAATTAATCTAAAAAATATATATTACAATTGACAGAGCATGGTAGATTGTAAGATGTGGATTCATTTGGATTTCTATTGGTTCTTAATAAAGTGCTTTTTCAAATAGGTTGTAAAAATAAACAGGAATTCAATGTGGGAATATTGGATGCTTCTCACCAGCCCAGATCTATACAAATTATACCTAATTTTTAGCCTATATACTATTTAGATCACATGTTTGAATTGCATGCAAAAAAACTTCCATACTTTTAGGTGTGCTTTGTCTGTGCACACATCAAACAGATGATTAAAAACAGTGAAAGGCAGTGAAAGCCCCCATTCATGCACTGTAAACCACTGCAAGTGCATAATATGAATGGGGAAGAGGTCAGTCATGTGGTATTTGTTTGGTCACGTGACAGTGATAGTGACGCGTCGCAGGAGTGTGTGGAGTCTAACTGAAGCAGGGAAGCCGTGGTGAAGACGGCTGTGTGTGGTTGGTCTTTTTTCAAGGTGTCGATAAGCTAGTGGAACATCTATGCAATATTGGTGAATTTCACAAATATTGGTGAAATATCGGCGCATCCCTTCTAAATTGGAGTCTTCTTTTGTCGGAAACATTGCCCCAGCTGAAGAAAGCTGCTGTCAGCACACCCTGGCAGAGCTTGTGCATGGTGCAGCAACTTATGCAATTAGGTCCATTTAAGCTTTATATTTAAGCTCGTGAACAGCAAATTTTTCTGTTTATTTCCTAAGGTTTTTTGACTATAATGAGGCTGATGGGAGTAATTACGCAAACTAGTCAGTATTGATTCTACCAAATGCTTGTCGTGACTCTGCGTTTTGACCCCAAAGAGAGGTGTCGTTGTCCTGTCTGTGGCAAATGTAGGAAACATTGTTTTCTTTTTTTCTGCTTGAGATCAACAGCGTCGCTAATTCAGTTTGCCTCGATGTTTGCTTCGCAGCTTCTGTTTCCAGAACGAGCTCTAATCAGCGACTCATGTTGTTTCAAGCCTTATTAGTTTCTCCTTGCTGATTGAAACTCTTTTTCTTTTCCCTTCTGCAGCGTACATGTCTTGCTTTTCTCTCTGTTCCTCTTGAGCTACGTCGCTGCTACGTGGCAAGTGCTGGACTGTCAGGGCCTCTACTGTGGGTTTACTGCCTACTGGCCCCCAGCCCAACCAACCAACCAACCACACACACACACACACACACACACACACACACACACACACACACACACACACACACACACGCACACACACACACAGTCAGCCAACACAGTTGTACAGCTGTAGGAGGGAGGGCCGGCTCTAGCAGATGTGTGCATCTGCTATAGACAGCAGTGCTGTGCTAATGTAAAGCTAGCAGCAAACTCTCAGTGGAGCCCTCGGCTCGACACAGAGCTTATTGTAAACTGTGCTAATCTATGAAAAACGAAGAGTGTGTCCTAAACTCTTGGCTTCACTCTTAATTTGCTGGACTCATTCAATTTTCTTTTTCCTCCTTGTCTCCCACACACATTACCCACTGTGCAGTATGACAGGCAGGACTAATGTTTGCTCTGCGGCAATAACACAATTAGGATTCCACACGTTTCTCCCTCTGTGCTCACTCCGCCTCTGTTCCCGTTGTCTCTCCATCCCCATTTTTTCTTCTTATCTGTTTCCTTCCTTCCCTTCTTTCTCACATCCTCCTTCACGTGTCTTTTTCACCTGTCTCTTTGCCACTTCTGCCCTGGATGGACTATATTGATTTGACAGCACTGAATTGCTTTTTTTTTTTTCTCCCCCCCACAAATGAACATCACCCTGTTAATAATGGTTTGTGTGCAAACGTGCTATGTTAGTTGTGTTCACCAAACTCCCCCACTTTGTGGTTGTTTCAGGTGATCAACCACCACAGAGCTATTAACCTTTCTGTTTCTCCCAAGCACACGCTTGCACTCATACGCGAGTGGCTGCAGGGACTCTCCCACAATTGCTGACCTGAGTGTAAAATAGCCGTTTCCTCTTCATTTTGTTCTCAAGGAAAACCGATCTCCCTCCTACCCCGCCCTCTGTTTCTTTCTTCTCCGTTCTCAACTTCTTCCCTCTCGCTCCCTCTGCCTCCCTTTCTATTCCTGCTGCACCCCCTCTATCAGGCCATCTTTCTGTGTTGAGGGTGTTGTCTTGTCAATGGATGTGCGCAAAATTGTGTAACCGTAGTCTGGCTCTGGAAATAGGCTGCTGCTTCTTGTCTGTCAGCTATTACTTATTCCCGCCCACTGCACTGGCAACAGCCAATGACTTCCCACCAGGCTCTGAAGCGAGGGGAGCTGTGCTTTTAAAAGGGCAGGGGAACGCGATGAAGGCCGGGTCTTTCCAGGAAGTGGATCAGATTATCGCTGGTCCGAGTTTGTGGCTGAGCTGCTTTGTAGAGACCAGAATGAACCTTTAAGGTAATGTCTGACGGTGTTTTCTTTTCACAAAGCATACAGTAATGACAAAAACACTGCAAGAGGTTTTCAGAAAATGTAAAGTTTTTAAAAGTGTACTAAAGTGAAAAGGGGGGAAAGAAGCTTTGTGTTTTTTTGTTTTGTTTTTTTTTTTGTCAGGATTTGAGTTGATTTCATCAGAAGCAGCTCAAAAATCAGGCTCGTTAGAAACCATATAGTGGACAGTAGCTTTTACCAGGTTCTGAAGCGTTCGAGTTGCGTTTAAGTGTGTCCAAGTCATTTCGCTGCTTGGAAATGTACATGTATAAGCCGCACCGCGCTATAAACTGCTATATCTCCGTGGCGCTCGGTTTTTCACAGAGCTGCGTCCTGAATTAATCTGTTGGATTTATTAAGGACGCAGCCCTTCGTCTCCAACGCCGAACCATGGATTCATTCACGCCGAGCTGACGTGCAGCGGCTCCATTTCCTTCCTGTACTACTAGATCGATATTCCTCAACTTAAAAGCTGCATCATATCAACTTCTTCGTGTGGTTTCCATAATGAGGGGGTTTGAAAACATTTCTCCGTCGCACCTGCTGCTAGCACGTGCTTGTTCTAAATGAAAATTAGCATCTTCTTTGATTTCCAATTTTGATTTCCAATGATTCACTTCATGCGAAAGAGCCCCCTGGTGGTTGAAGGAAAAACCCACAGAAAAGCAGCTGCATGGTTCAAAGCGTGGGGGGGGGGGAAGTGGCGTCCTAAAAATATGGTAGTTTTGTTTGTTTCACAACTGAAAAATTCAAGCATAAAAGTGCTGCTGTCTACCATGAACTGCTTTCCTGACAAAACGGCTTTCAAAGTCAACAGCTGAAAATTGTTTTCTGTTACCTTCTTTTCGTTCCTTCGTTATTTCTTACCTCTGTTGTTTGCTTGTGTCAGATTTGACTTTTTTGGGTATGAAATTGATGCGCACCAGGAATATGTTCTTAGCAAAAAAGAAACAAAAAAAAAAATGCAATCTGGTCAGATTATACAGGACGTGGGATGATGTTACTCAACCAAATATCTTCCAGCAAAAGATCTGAATTGTTTTATCTAAAATGTTTGATCAGCAGTTGCAGTCTCGCTTATTTAATACGAGTTACTTGCTCGATTAGTAGATCAATGTGAAATATAAAGTATTTAGCTGTGCACAAAACTCTAACCAACCAGAAAATGAACTGACACTGAATGCTTTCAGTTCACTGCCACAAAATGGTTTTACATTCACAAAAGTAAGAAAAATTAGGAAAAAACTACATTTTTATCTTTAAAGTTGTAATGTAAAGGTGCAAATGGATTAAATTACCCTAAACCATTACAGTCATATTTCTTAGTTAATCTCAACAGAGGTGATTTACAACTAACGGGCAACAAATTGTATCTAAAAGGAAGTTTACTGAAGATCAATTGTCTACTAGCTGTAAAGTATTATATGTTGTCTTGTACGGAAATGGGCAAATTGAAGTTATTGTCTTTGTGTTAAATGAATCAGTTTTTTTTTTTTTTTACTAAAGGAAGGGCCATGTTATGATTTGTGTATATTTATATAAAGCATTACAGTGCGCCGTACAATTTCCAACCTGGCATTTAAAAGGCTCATTTTGGAGAAAAAAGCGGCCGAAACGAAAGAAAGCTCATTTGAAGTCACTGGGTCATCTATTTCTTGCCAATGTTCCTGGAAAACTGTCCTGATGAAAGGATTGGATATGCTGGTAGATGGATGAATGGGAGAATGACAGGGGAGAAAGGCTTTGCCCAGAGTATTCATTTTGTGTGTGTGTGTGTGTGTGTGTGTGTGTGTGTGTGTGCGCGCGCGCGCGCGCTGGTGTTGAGGTCGAAGGATGGCTTGGGGAGAGAAGGGCTGAGGCTGTCGTTTACCAGGCCGAGTCCTGACTTGCCTGTGGTCCGACTGGACTCAACGATCTGCAGAATTTCTGGCATGTTGGGAAAATGGTAGAAATGGAGACAAAACTAAGAGAGAAAATCTTGGGGGGAAAAAACAAAAAACAAATGAACATTTACTTTAGCTCACAAGACGAAACAATACACAAGTCCTTTGTTCTTAGGAACTTTTTTTTATTTAAATAATGTGTATGTCTTGATTTTTACAAGTAGTAAAGGAGTATCGCATTCAAAAACTGCGGTTTAAAGGATTGGTGATGAGAAGTGAATGATTCAGCCTTGACATTGTGGAGAAAGTATTAAAAATGGGCTTTTTTGTGTTTTAATGTGTAGAATGAAGATTTTTTTAAATCTCAAACTGTGTATAGTGCACACCAGCCTTTATTTAAAAAAAATGCATAAATAGCTTTTTAACTTATTACCAATCAGAAGTTCTGGCAGAAGCTAAGTTGGCAGCTAAATGTTCACCTGTCCCAATGTTTAAAAAGTGTGAGGAGCTTCTTTGATGCTTCAGTCTGACACCGATGCAGTGGAGTTTTAATACTGTGATATAGTGTGACATGAACTCTTACATAATGTAAAGACACTTCTGGCATCTTCATGCAGAGCACAGCTTTTCAGTGCTCTGGAAGCCGCTTTACAGTGGACTCCTGTCTGTTCGTAGTTCAGTATTTGCGTGTGGATTTCTGTGGATTGTAACTTTAAATTATTTGTGGAAAACTCACCTGTTGGGTGATTTTTTTTTTTTTATTTTTTTTTATTTTTTATTTTTTTTGTAGAGCATATCTATATTTGAAAAAATAGAAAGCGGTTTGGGACGCTGAAATACTTGGATGCAAAGCTAACTTGTTGGCTAACGTTTGCTAAGCAGCCAATCTAGAATCGCCACTGATTTTGCTTGCTACTGACTGGCTGTAGACCCAGGAGCAGAGATGAGGAAGGCTGTGGATACTAGCTTTTCTGGTAGGGCAACACCAGTTTCCACTGTATGCAATAGTGCACACATAGAGATGTTTGGTGTTTCAACCATTGAAATTGGCTATCAACAATTTTATTGGAGCTTTCTAGTATTTGCTTACTTCAGCTATTTGTGGGATGTATAGCAATTGTTCTCTTTAGACACGATGGTAAATAACCAGACAACAACCTTGGAGTTCTTTGATAGCTTATGGTATTAAAAATCCCCCCCATAAACTAGATAATTCCTTAATTTCTAATTGCCATGATAAAAAAATGTTAGGGCCGTTTATTTATCAATTTAAGCATTTAACTGTGGAGGCAGCGATCAAAACTAACTGAATGATTTCCAAAATGTATAGATGTGATGACCTGACCCAGCAGCTCGTCTGATTTATCTCGCAAAAACAATAATATGAGAAGATGAACAAACAGAATAGAGGTAACATTATGCCATGACGGAGCATTTTCTGAGTAACAGGGTTTTTATTAATGTCTTACTTTGAGTCTTCATTCGTTATGGTGTGTTCACTAATTTGAAAAGCTTCCAACTGGTCAGTCAGGGAAATTCATGTGAAAAATGTATCCGACTTTGGTCAACCATGTCGCATTTCTACATCTATACTTTGCCGAATTATGCAGGAGGTTATTCTGCATTTTAGCATGCATGGTTGTTCTTGAGTATTACTGTCTGCTTCTCATCCTTAAAAGATCCAAAGACGGCACTTTTCTTACAGTCGCTATACACATGTCATCATTTGGGAGAAAATCCCTAATTAGAAGTTTTGAAAGAGACTTAAAAGCGTCCCGAAAGCTTCAAGGAGCATCTGGTTACGATGGGACCCTCATTCATCCTCTGACTCGGTTTCTCGACGTGCCCCGTCTCATCTGTTGGAAGTGGGAAAACGTGCCGTGGAGTCTTCGGTTTATGGAGTTTATGAAGAAGTAGCTTGTTCTTGCAGAGTTTTGCAAGCGTACGCACACTCAAATGTGTCCGTTGCATTCCACCCCACCCTGCCTTGAGTTCTTCTTCGTGGATGACATATCATTACGACAATTACAGGGCAGGAGGACCTTAGCCGCTCTCGCAAACTGAGGCGTGCACACATGAAGGCGCTGCACCGGCGCATGCACACACATATGGAAGCCAACCCGGAACGAGCTGAAGCTACATTTCGATTTCAAACGCCTTGCCACTGTCCCCAACTTTCAGATTCTCACTACCTACTACTCCCTATCCTGGCTCGCCCCAAACCCCCTCTCTCCCTCACTCACCCCCCCTCGCACACAGCGTTTTCATGTGTGCTGAAAAGCTGCTCACCAATGTGGGAACCAAAAGAAGTTCCATCTTTTATAAATCCCCTCTCTGTCTTCTCTAAGTGTGTGTGTTAGTGTAAGCACAAGCACAGCATTCCTTTTTCCTTCCTCTCCACTCTTCTTTCTCTCCTCCCTCCCCCTGCCTTCTTTTCTGCATCACTCTTTTTACACTCCACCTCTCTTTGCCCTGGTGGAAAAAAAAAAAGGTACCAACTTTGTGTGTGTCTGTGTTAGAGGGTGAAAGAGTGAGAGCGCAGGTTTCTCTGAGACTGAATCCCTTTTGTAAAAGGAGCTGGCACTGAATGGGAGTGGTGTTGGTGGCAGTTTCCCACAATATTTAGAAGCTTCGCCCCCGTTTCCCCCACAGGCACGTACACAGGCGCACATGTCGGCGCGGCCATGCGCGTGTTAAACGCCAGCACGGACTGGAGCTCTCAGCTGATGAGATGAGGTTGCAAGGACTCGCATTTATCCTGGTCGTGCGTGTGTGTGCGCGCGCGCGATTCGCCACGCCTGCTCTGCAGTTCTAAGCATTGACACCTGAGAGCATTCCTCACTGCTCAGAAGACCCAGCAACAAGGAAGACGATCCCTTTACCAGTGCCTCTATTTATCTCTTCCTTATCTCCCTTCTTCTGTATCGCATTCAGATACACATGGCACAGCCGGTGCAGTCAAGTCGGCCCCCATATTCACGACGACCTCGCCACAAATGGCAACAGACTTCCAACAAAAGCGCAGTTTTGGTTCTTTATCCTGCTTTCTCTTGTTTCTCGTTTTCTTGTGTGCTTTGTCACAGCTAATGTGCAGCACCAGGAAAAATTCCCACTGCTATAGAGATTGCTGTTATTTCTTCTCAGTCTGCGAATAAGGAAAAGATTGATAGAAATGCTCTTGGTTCATAACTTTAAGAAAGCTGACTTGTGTCTGGAATGCTCACATGTAACCAGATTTTTGCGCATTGATTTTAGTTGTCGGCAATTATTGTGTTGCGCATAGTTGTGAAAAATCATGAATCATGATAACGGGGCTACTTTGTAGTCTGAAAAAGTAAGGAGCTTGATTTAATGGGTTTTCCGATGTCTGGATAAATATGGAAAATGAAAATGGAGCATGAAAAATATTTGAATTCCCAGACTTAAATCTCAGTCCTGTTTTCCGTCAATTTGTCCATCCGTTGCTCCATTACAGTCTCCTTCCCGGACCCCCCCCCCCAAAAAAAAAAAAAAAAAAAAAAAAAAAATTTGGAAAAAATAAAAATTAAAAAAAAAATTTTTAAAA